>NC_081380.1:47313570-47581386 GCF_030684315.1 Stegostoma tigrinum
TCTGTCTCGCTCGTGCGCGCGCGCGCTCTCTGTCTCGCTCGTGCGCGCGCGCTCTCTCTGTCTCGCTCGTGCGCGCGCGCTCTCTCTGTCTCGCTCGTGCGCGCGCGCTCTCTCTCTGTCTCGCTCGTGCGCGCGCGCTCTCTCTCTGTCTCGCTCGTGCGCGCGCGCTCTCTCTCTGTCTCGCTCGTGCGCGCGCGCTCTCTCTCTGTCTCGCTCGTGCGCGCGCGCTCTCTCTCTGTCTCGCTCGTGCGCGCGCGCTCTCTCTCTGTCTCGCTCGTGCGCGCGCGCTCTCTCTCTCTCTCTCTCTCTCTCTGTCTCGCTCGTGCGCGCGCGCTCTCTCTCTGTCTCGCTCGTGCGCGCGCGCTCTCTCTCTGTCTCGCTCGTGCGCGCGCGCGCTCTCTCTCTGTCTCGCACGTGCGCGCGCGCGCTCTCTCTCTGTCTCGCCGTGCGCGCACGCTCTCTCTCTGACTCGCTCGTGCGCGCGCGCGCTCTCGCTCTATCTCGCTCGTGCGCGCGCGCTCTGTCTCGCTCGTGCGCGCGCGCGCTCTCGCTCTGTCTCGCTCGTGCGCGCGCGCGCGCGCTCTGTCTCGCTCGTGCGCGCGCGCGCTCTCTCTGTCTCGCTCGTGCGCGCGCGCTCTCTCTCTGTCTCGCTCGTGCGCGCGCGCGCTCTCTCTCTGTCTCGCTCGTGCGCGCGCTCTCTCTCTCTGTCTCGCTCGTGCGCGCGCTCTCTCTCTCTGTCTCGCTCGTGCGCGCGCTCTCTCTCTCTCTGTCTCGCTCGTGCGCGCGCTCTCTCTCTCTCTGTCTCGCTCGTGCGCGCGCTCTCTCTCTCTGTCTCGCTCGTGCGCGCGCGCTCGCTCTCTGTCTCGCTCGTGCGCGCGCGCTCTCTCTCTGTCTCGCTCGTGCGCGCGCTCTCTCTCTCTGTCTCGCTCGTGCGCGCGCGCTCTCTCTCTGTCTCGCTCGTGCGCGCGCGCTCTCTCTCTGTCTCGCTCGTGCGCGCGCTCTCTCTCTCTCTGTCTCGCTCGTGCGCGCGCTCTCTCTCTCTCTGTCTCGCTCGTGCGCGCGCGCTCTCTCTCTCTGTCTCGCTCGTGCGCGCGCTCTCTCTCTCTCTGTCTCGCTCGTGCGCGCGCTCTCTCTCTCTCTGTCTCGCTCGTGCGCGCGCTCTCTCTCTCTGTCTCGCTCGTGCGCGCGCTCTCTCTCTCTCGCTCGCTCGTGCGCGCGCTCTCTCTCTCTCGCTCGCTCGTGCGCGCGCTCTCTCTCTCGCTCGCTCGTGCGCGCGCTCTCTCTCTCTCGCTCGCTCGTGCGCGCGCGCTCTCTCGCTCGCTCGTGCGCGCGCTCTCTCTCTCTCGCTCGCTCGTGCGCGCGCTCTCTCTCTCTCGCTCGCTCGTGCGCGCGCTCTCTCTCTCTCGCTCGCTCGTGCGCGCGCTCTCTCTCTCGCTCGCTCGTGCGCGCGCTCTCTCTCTCTCGCTCGCTCGTGCGCGCGCTCTCTCTCTCTCGCTCGCTCGTGCGCGCGCTCTCTCTCTCTCGCTCGCTCGTGCGCGCGCTCTCTCTCTCTCGCTCGCTCGTGCGCGCGCTCTCTCTCTCTCGCTCGCTCGTGCGCGCGCTCTCTCTCTCTCGCTCGCTCGTGCGCGCGCTCTCTCTCTCGCTCGCTCGTGCGCGCGCTCTCTCTCTCTCGCTCGCTCGTGCGCGCGCTCTCTCTCTCTCGCTCGCTCGTGCGCGCGCTCTCTCTCTCTCGCTCGCTCGTGCGCGCGCTCTCTCTCTCTCGCTCGCTCGTGCGCGCGCTCTCTCTCGCTCGCTCGTGCGCGCGCTCTCTCTCTCTCTCTCGCTCGCTCGTGCGCGCGCTCTCTCTCTCTCTCTCGCTCGTCCGCGCGCTCTCTCTCTCTCGCTCGCTCGTGCGCGCGCTCTCTCTCTCTCGCTCGCTCGTCCGCGCCCGCTCTTTATCTCTCGCTCTCGCTCGTGCTCGCGCTCTCTCTCTCTCTCTCGCGTGTGCTCTCTCACTGTTTCTCGCGTGCGCGCTCTGTGTCCCGCTCTCCCTCGCGCGCGCGAGCGCTCTGTCCCGCTCTCCCTCGCGCGCGCGAGCGCTCTGTCCCGCTCTACCTCGCGCGCGCGAGCGCTCTGTCCCGCTCTCCCTCGCGCGCACGAGCGCTCTGTGTCCCGCTCTCCCTCGCGCACGCGCTCTGTGTCCCGCTCTCCCTCGTCCGCGCCCGCTCTCCCTCGCGCGCGCGCCCGCGCTCTGTGTCCCGCTCTCCCTCGCGCGCGCGCCCGCGCTCTGTGTCCCGCTCTCCCTCGCGCGCGCGCCCGCGCTCTGTGTCCCGCTCTCCCTCGCGCGCGCGCCCGCGCTCTGCGTCCCGCTCTCCCTCGCGCGCGCGCCCGCGCTCTGCGTCCCGCTCTCCCTCGCGCGCGCGCCCGCGCTCTGCGTCCCGCTCTCCCTCGCGCGCGCGCCCGCGCTCTGCGTCCCGCTCTCCCTCGCGCGCGCGCCCGCGCTCTGCGTCCCGCTCTCCCTCGCGCGCGCGCCCGCCCTCTGCGTCCCGCTCTCCCTCGCGCGCGCGCCCGCCCTCTGCGTCCCGCTCTCCCTCGCGCGCGCGCCCGCCCTCTGCGTCCCGCTCTCCCTCGCGCGCGCGCCCGCCCTCTGCGTCCCGCTCTCCCTCGCGCGCGCGCCCGCCCTCTGCGTCCCGCTCTCCCTCGCGCGCGCGCCCGCCCTCTGCGTCCCGCTCTCCCTCGCGCGCGCGCCCGCCCTCTGCGTGCCGCTCTCCCTCGCGCGCGCGCCCGCCCTCTGCGTCCCGCTCTCCCTCGCGCTCGCGCCCGCGCTCTGCGTCCCGCTCTCCCTCGCGCCCGCGCTCTGTGTCCCGCTCTCCCTCGCGCGCGCGCCCGCCCTCTGTGTCCCGCTCTCCCTCGCGCGCGCGCCCGCCCTCTGTGTCCTGCTCTCCCTCGTGCGCGCGCCCTGTGTCCCGCTCTCCCTCGCGCGCGCGCCCGCGCTCTGTGTCCCGCCCTCCCTCGCGCTCCTTCCCCCGTTCTGTTTGATTTTGGGGGTGTTAATTGTTTTACACTGACTGGCCAGTGTTTGTGTTTCAGACCGTGACCAAGGGGATAGGAAAGAAGTGGACAGCAATGCTGGGCGCTTTGTGCGATATCAGTTCACCCCGGCCTTCCTTCGCCTCCGACAAGTTGGAGCCACGTAGGTTCATGGGGGCGGATTTGGGCTGAGCCCGTTGGGGTGGGGTCAGTGGTGGGTGTGGTATTTCTACCTGACCCACAAACCCTGGGCAGTTGTGTAGCGGAGGTTGGAGTTTCTGACTGCTGCTAAAGCTGTCACCTCGAAAACCTGAGCGCAGGATTTGTGGAGGGGCTTCATAATTCACCTGTGATGATGAGCAGTCAGGAGCCCTGCACTGGCTGGTGGTACGGCCAGTGTTTCCAGACTCAGCTGTGGTTGTACCTGGACCCCCTTCTTATCCCTCCCTATGTGACACGGCTCCTGGAGATATCTGCAGGAGTTCCTCACGGTAGTGTTCCAGCCCCAAACCGGCTTCAGCTGCTTCGTCAATGACCACTCCATCATGAAGTCAGAAGTGGGGATGTTTTCTGATGATTGTACAATATTTATGGTGAAAGATATGATTTAGTTGGAGACACTTCAGAGAAAGTCAAAGGGTGATGGTTAAATCCTCTATTGGTGAAGATGGTCACAGCCTGACACTTATGTGGTGTGAATGTTACTTAGCACTTTGAGTCCAAGCCTGGATACTGTCCAGATCTTGTTGTATTTGAACACGGACTGCTTCAGTATCTGAGGAGTCACGAATGATGCTGAACATTGTGTAATCATCGGCAAACATCCCCACTTCTGACCTTGTGATGGAGGGAAGGTCACTGATAAAGCAGCTGAAGATGGTTGAGCCTAGGACACTACCCTGAGGAACTCCTGCAGAGATATCCTGGAGCTGAGATGACTGACCTCCCGCAGCCACAACCGTCATCCTGTGTGCCAGGCGTGACTCCAACCAGCAGAGAGTTTTCCCCCTTATTCCAATCAATTCCAGTTTTCCCAGGCCTCCTGGATGCCACATTGCCCAACAAATGCAACCTCCATGCCACTCGAGCCCGGCTGCCTGAAGTTCAGCTCCTTTGTCCAGTTCTAGATTCCCTAAAATAGGGAAATACCTTGTGATCATCCACCCTGTGGTTACCTTCATGTTTTACATTTCAATAAGGTAACTCCCCATTCTCTTAAGCTCCAATGGGTATAGGTCTAAGCGATGCTGCTTGGCCTGCTGTGTTCATCCAGCTCTACACCTTGTTATCCCATAGGCCTAAGTGATACAGCTTTTCTCATAAGACAAACTTTTTATCCCAAGAATTAGTCTCATATGCCCTCTTTAAACTGCTTCCAGTAAAAGGGCTTCCTTTAATTTCTTGTAATCTTATTTGGTACTCACTCATGGAATACAGGTGCTGCTGGCTGGCCAGCGTTTATCGCCTGTCCCTCACTACTTTCGAACTGAACGGCTTGCTGGGCCACCTCAGGAAAGGTGAGAGTCCACCACATTGCTGTGGGTCAGGAGTCACATGTAGGCCTGTCCTGGTGAGGATTGGAGATTTCCTCCTGAAGACTATCAACCAGATGGGTTTTCCGGACAGTCTAGAATGGTTCATGGTCCTCAGTAATTAATTAGGTAATTAATTCTAGATTTTTAAAGTTGAATTCAAATTCTGCCATCTGCTGTGGTGGGATTTGAAACCAGAGTATTACTTTAGTCTCTGGATTAATAGTCTAGCAAAAATATCACTTAGGCCATCGCCTCCCCTGTTGTCTGACAGTGTGGCACTCCCTCGACGCTGACCCTCCGACAGTGCGGCGCTCCCTCGACGCTGGCCCTCTGACAGTGCGTGCTCCCTCAGCACTGACCCTCTCTCATTGCTGCTGTGAGATGTGAGCCTGGGTTGTGGAGCTCTAGCCACTGGGATGGAATTCAAATTGAAACAAACTTGAGACCAGTGTCTGCTGATTGCTGACCCAGCGTAGGCACTGTGTACCTGGTGAGCCACGCCATGGTGCATGTAATGATCATAGCTGTTTTCTCTCTGCAGGGTGGAGTTCACGGTGGGCGATAAACCCATTAACAGCTTCCGAATGATCGAGAGACACTACTTCAGGGACCAGCTGTTGAAGAGCTTTGACTTTGAGTTTGGGTTCTGCATCCCCAGCAGCAAGAACACGTGTGAGCACATCTACGAGTTCCCGCAGCTCTCTGAGGAGCTCAGTGAGTATGGGCAAGGCCTGAGGCCGGGTCAACAGGAATTACATTAATGTAGGGATGGCAGGGTTCTCTGTGCTGTGGGGCAATCAGTTCAGCTCCCCGCGCGCCGCCCTCGGAGGAGCAGCTCCCCGCGCGCCGCCCTCGGAGGAGCAGCTCCCCGCGCGCCGCCCTCGGAGGAGCAGCTCCCCGCGCGCCGCCCTCGGAGGAGCAGCTCCCCGCGCGCCGCCCTCGGAGGAGCAGCTCCCCGCCCGCCGCCCCTGGGGCCGCTCCCCATAGAGAACAGGAAGAGACCATTGAGCCCCTTAGCTAGTTTAGTACTGTGACTCTCTGCCCTCCTTGGCTTGGTAACCCTTCAGACCCTGCTCCAACCAAAATCCATCCGTCTCGATATGAAGTTTCGAATTGACTCATCAGCCTCTGTAACATTTCACATGCCCCCGTGTGTGAATTGTGCATTTCCTGCCTCAGATCTGCAGCTTCTGCATTCTGGAAACAACACCCCCACCCACCCCTACCCCTCACCAAACTGGAAGAAGGAGATTCTGTCGAATATCTCCATTGGATCCAAAGTGTTCAGTCCATGGATTTGAAACATGTTTTTGTAAATGATCCCTTTAGCCCTTGTAAAGGAAAACTGTGCAGTACTGAACAAAGTTTGCTGATGGTCTCATTAGCAGTGGGTGCCACAGTGCCAGGTTCTCCTTGGTTCTATGTCACCATTCCGTGAGCTTAATTTTATTCATGCACTGGCCAGGTAGCATTTATTGCCCATCCCTAATTACCCAGAGGGCATTTAAGAGTCAACCACATTGCTGTGGGTCTGGAGTCACATATAGGCCAAACCAGGTAAGGATGTCTGTTTCCTTTCCTAAAGGGCATTAGTGAGCCAGATGGGTTTTTTCTAACAATTGTCAATGGAGTTAGGGCCATCATTAGACTCTTAATTCTAGACTTTTATCAAATGCAAATTGCACCAGCTGTCATGGTGGGATTTGAAACAAGGTCCCCAGAACATGACCTCAGTCCCTGGATTAATAGCTCAGTGAATAACACCACTAGGCTATTCCTCTGCCAGTTCAGTTCGGATCATTGTGTTGTGGTTCGGTTAACCAAATTAATGATTCAGAAAATGTTGACTTCAAACTACATGGGCATTCAAGAGTTTCTAATTCAGTTTTAAAAGAATTTCTGAACAAATAAATCCTGGTTTCAGTCAAAGTGAAGCTTTTGGTTTGTTGTGAAAGACTTATCAGCTTCACATGTGAGATGGAAGCGTGTTGCCCTTACCTGGTCTAATCAGAATGCCAGAGGTTACCAGGAGTAGCTGGAATGTGGAGTAATCGGATCCGATGGGATTTCATTGAATAGTGGATCAGGCTGAAGGGCGAGCTGCCTCCTTTCCTGTTCGCATGTAAATGCGTTTTGGCCCGTACATGACTCCATACCCATAGCACTGTGGTTCACTGCTAACTCCTGTCTGAAATACTTGTCAGCTGAGATGATCAGAACGCTGCTTCCTGATCTTCCTTCCCCGGATACTTCCACTTACTTGTGCGGGGTGGCTGGTTCATATTTTATAAAGGGCTGTGACTTATTTAAGTAAAATAAGTTTTACTTAATAAAAGCATCTGTGTAAGTTTACACTTAAAGCAACTGGTGAGAAATAAACTGGTCACTTTCACGCAGAGATAGTAGGAACTGCAGATGCTAGAGAATCCGAGACAGCAAAAGTGCAGAGCTGGATAACACAGCAGGCCGAGCAGGAAAGCTTGACGTTTCGGGCCTAGACCCTTCTGAAGAAGCGTCAAGTTTTCCTGCTCCTCTGATGCTGCTTGGCCTGCTGTGTTCATCCAGCTCCACACCTCATTTTCTGGCAGAGAAGAAATACAATCCTTTCCTCCCAGAGGTCTGACGATTTTCACACCCTTAAGTTGTTCAGCTTTGGGAGTCAGTGTTGCAAGGTGGAAGGCTGTGTCATTGGTTGGTTGGTCTGAGCATGGTGACCAGTTATTGAAGACAGCGCTGGTTTCAGCTTTTCCCACGATTCGATTTAACAGCTGAGCTAACAGCGCTCACAGTGAATGTTACTTGCTTTTTAAGAACTTTGGCAATCCTTCAAAATTCCTTTGTTTTTAAAAGTTTATTTCCCCCCACCACCACCCCGCCCCCACCATTTGGTCCAAAATCAAAAATACAGAAAAATAGAAAAGATGTAACATTTACATGAAGTACTGTCAGAATGATATCTTTTGGTGGGGATGTTGATCTGAGACTTCATTTGCAGTGATAGATGGTGCGGAGGATACATTCTCCACTCCTATAGGCAGAAGGCACCTATTTTGTGATTGAAAAGTTTCTGATATAAGATTGGCATGGACATCCCCAGGGCTGGCCGCTCACATTGTCAGTGTATAGGGGAATTTCTGCAACTGTCATCTCTGGCCTTCCATTGGCCACAATAGATATTTGCAAAATTGGTGAAGATGCTCCTTGAAAGACACTGAACTGAATTTCAGAGCTTTCCTCCATGTGGGCTGGTTAGCTACAGGTGTCCTCCCATGAGACAGTCTGCACTATAGTTTGTAAGGCTCTTTTTTAGGGTGTCCTTGTATCATTTATACTACCGCCTTAATAATGTTTCTGCTTCATAGAGTCATAGAGCTGTACAGCTCAAAAAGGGACCCTTCGGTCCAACTCATCCATTCTGAACAGACATCCCAATATGACCTAGCCCCATTTGCTAGCATTTGGCCCATATCCCTCTAAACCCTTCCTAAGCATGTCTCCATCCAGCTGTTTTTTTCAATGCTGTAACTGTACCAGCCTCCACCACTTCCTCTGGCAGCTCATTTCATACACACACCACCCTCTGCATGAAAACGTTGCTCTTTAGGTCCATTTGAAATCTTTCCCCCCGCACTTTCAACCTATGCCCCTCTGGTTTTGGGCACTTCCATCGTGGGGAAAAGACCTTGACTTTTTTTTATTCATTCGCGCAATGTAGACGTCTCTGGCTAGGCCAGCATTTACTGCCCATCCCTAATTGTCCAGAAGGCAGTTAGGAGTCAACTGTATTGCAGTGGGTCTGGAGCCACATGTGGGCCAGACCAGGGAAGGATGGCAGTTTCCCTCCCTAAAGGCATTCATGAACCAGATGGGTTTTTCCGACAATCACCAATGGATTCATTGTCATCATTGGACTCTTAATGCCAGATTTTTTTTATTGAATTCAAATTCCACCATATCCTGTGGTGGGATTAAAACCCAGGCCCCCCTAGATTATTACCTTGATCTCAACATTAGTGGTTTAGCATTAATACCATGAGGCCATTGCCTCCCCAGGCTATTCATTCTATCCATGCCCCGCATGATTTTATAAACTTCTGTAAGGTCACTGCTGAGCCTCCAAAGTTTGAGGGAAAACAGCCCCAGCCTATTCAGCCCCTCCCTTTACCTCAAACCTTCCATTAACAGACCTCACTAAAATATCTGGTCAGCATTTGTGGAATCTTCCTCTACACAGTTTAGCTGCTGCATTTCTCCTATTACAGCAGTGTGTCACTGGCTGAATAATGAACTGTGTACATAACTGAGGAATCATTTCCAGTAGGCATTTCAATAACGTCAGATCACAGGTTAAGTGAAGGCTGTACTCAGCAGAGCACATATATCCACAAAATTATTAAATTCATTTACACAGCTCTTTCCTAGCCTGCTGCCCATCTGTTTCTTAACTTATGAGTCAATCCACAACCAACAATCTGCTCTGAAAGATCTGCTCACATTTTGACAGTGTAGACAAATGCTTCCACAGCAATTTACAAAATCCTTAAAATGAAAATTTCTCAAGTGTTCATGGATCCTTTAAAACGTCCGTTATCCCGATCTGCGTTTTGTTCTTGGGGAGAACCCCTGTGCTTGTTTTTGTGATATTGTTTACACGCTAACACGCTGGCAAGTGAACAGAACCGTTCCTGTCAATGCCACGTGGAATGACTGTGAACCTGCAGGCCTGACCTGAAGTAGATAGTTGTTGTGATCTGGGGGACACTGCTTGAAAAGGACAATGCAAAGAGGTTCAACTGGTGCAGGCTTTGAGAAGGGTGTGAGAACAGAGCCTGAATGTTGCTATATAAATGCAAATTGATTTTTTTTTTCCCTCTTTCTCTCTGTCACCCCACCCCCACCCCCAGTTCAGGAGATGGTCACTAGACCCTACCAGACTCAGTCAGACAGTTTCTACTTTGTGGATAACAAGCTGGTGATGCACAACAAGGCCGACTATGCCTACGGAAACGGACCTTGAGAAGGTGGCCAGCTCCGTGCTGCTTCCGATTCTGTAGCATCAACCTCGGGGAATCCGAGACTGCAGAACGCCATGAGCATCAGGGAATGTCAGATGGGGAGCCTCTGACTCAGCTCCTCTCACTCCTAACCCCATTAACCCATGGGTTACTTACCACAATCACTGACACTAATCAGAATAACCCCTCAGTGTCAGCCTTTCATCCTGATCCTTCAATCAATTCACTGTGCTTGAGGTTGGGGAGCTGGGGTTCCACACAGAGATAGCAGCTTGTGGAGGGGAGCGCCTCCCCATGGCTGCTTAGCAAACTGTCCTGGAGACCCTGAGCTCAACGTGGGACATTCCTGCCTGAGTCTAGTTTCCACTCAACATTTATCTCGAGTTTCTCCATTTAGACAATCAGTGTCTCAGCCTGGGCTTTCCATAAGGATTGGTGTTAATTTCCCAGTGATGTGGTGGGAGTGAGCCTGCAGGGTTCCCTGTTTGCTGTTCTCTGTGTTTCTGTGTTTATCAGCAACTGGACTGGGCTGAATCTTTAGTATCTCCCCACTGGCCCAGCGTGACCCAGTTTCTAGTGCTTGACCTTACACACTTGAATTTAAATATTTATTTTTTAAGTAGAACTGGATAAGGAGAGAAGTCAAATTGTTTTAATTCCCTGATCCTTTGTGCTGATTGTGTATTTTTTGTCAGTCTGTGAGAATTTGTTGAGATTCTGTAAGGTTATATTGAGTTTCTTGCTCTATATTGTGAAGGTGTGTTGAGTGCAATGTCATCTGAAAGATAGCTCAACATGTATAAAAAGAGCTTTGAAAAAAAGAGGAAACCAGTGTTATTTCTGTCTTCACCTGTACCTCAGGGCTAGGTAGGGGTTTGAAATGGGAGATTTCTCTACTTCCCCCCCAACCCCAGTCTGAACGTAAGAAACAGGAGTAGGCCATTCGACCCATTGAAACTGCTCTGCCATTCAATTAGATCATAGGCTGAACTTATCATGGACTCACTCCACGTACCCACCCCCACTCACCATAACCCTTAATTCCTTCACTGTTCAAAAATCTATATTTGTCTTAAAAATATTCAGTGAGGAAGCCTCCGTTGCTTCACTGGGCAGGGAATTCCAGAGATTCACAATCCTTTGCATCTGGTCATGTGAGGGTCTCATTTAATAATCTTCAGGATTCCAGCTGCTGCAGCGCCCTCCCCTCCCAATCTCTGATGCCACCACCCATGGGTCTGACTAGATTCTTTTGCTGTCTGGAATGTGTACAGCATACATATACCCTGTGGAAAAATCCTCATGGAAAGTGAGTTAAATTAGGCAAGAAACTCAGCAAGTCTGGTAGCATCTATGAAATGAGAAGCAAAGTTAACGTTTTGGGTCCAGTGAACCTTCTAATACTGCTGGACCTTCCGGGTTTGTCCAGTGCATAGTACTTCACACTGATCCCGTTATCTCAGTGTCTCCCAGAGTGAGCAGAACCTCTGATATTCCTGTTTAAATCTGTCAGCCAGGACCCCCTGATTGGGGCTGTTACACTGGTCCAGTCAGGGAACTTATATGAGGTCCACTTGGCTGATATTGTTTCAATCACTGCAGCTTTTTTCAGACCTCCAGCAGCCACAGCTGTTTGTTTTATTAGGTTTGTTGAGCTCAGACCCCCTGCCGTGCCAGTCTGGGGTCAGTGAGGAAATTTCTCAACCATGCCTGTATTTAAGAAAATACTTTAAACTGAAGCTCCCATTCATTAGTTGATGTTTAGCTAGAACAAACTGAAAGATCACAGACGTAGCTGTAGTAGAATCAACAGATCCACAAACTCCACATGGGAGGCCAAATTCAGAAAAATATTAGAATAGAGCAAAAAAATTGGGTGGGGGAGTGGAAATGCTAAAAAAAATTTGAGCTAGTCTGACATTAGGCTCTGGACTTTCCAGCCTACCTGGCTTTATTCTACACAATCTACTGTAAACCCTGTTTATTGCTGGAGAATAAAGACTGAAGGGAGAAATGTTTCAATTGACCTCAAGAGTGCTGGTTGAGAATGTGCTCTTTCTTTCACACTGGGACCTATGGAGGGTGGGTTATCCCATGCCTGGAGTGGTAGAAAGTTTTGGAGATTCTAGTCGGCTGGAGTAAGAGAGCGAACCCATTTCCCTGGTCCCAGCACCCCCCTCCAGGCTGTCAAGGCTATTTATTTGAGCTATCCCAGAGCCTCAAAAACAGGCCGTTTGCCTTTTCACTAATAACCATTGTCTGAGACTTCTGGGAATTGATAAAACACTGTAATATATTTCCTTTTGTGGCCAAGTAATGGACTAACTGTTGGGAGACATACTCTATTGCTCCTGTGTGTCATCTGTTCAATTATTCTGCTTTAACAATAAACCTTCATCTAAATGTCTTGTGACACTGAGGCAGTTTATATAACCTGCCCTTTGGTTCTGCAGCTTCTAATGCTCACTGTCCTATCAGCTAGAAATGTTGATAATGAGTCACTGTGAGCTGTCTACAAAGTTCACTGCTGGTCTTTGCAGTGGGAACAGTGAAGTCTGGATCAAAGGCTAATGTGATGATTGGAGCTTTTATAGATTTGTACACTCAGAAAGTGACCCATTGAAATGTACACAGGGTGCATTTATTTAGGTTAACAGTGAACAGAGTTATTTATTCTCACCTTTCCCTGGTTCTGTCCTGAGTTTTGCCTAGTACTGGAATCCACCTCTTGAGGTCGATGTGACTGCTCACATTTTAAAACAGTGCTGCTAAAAGTTCCTGTTGTACATCACCAGACACAAGTGTGACAGAAAGCTGAATGCCTTACAGATTCATTCCCATCACAACATCCAGCCATCTCCATCCCTTCCCTATCCTCTCCTCCTCAGGAATTCAACACAGCCACTCGAGTCTCATTCTCTTTGCATTTAGGGACTGACCTGTCAGAACAGCCCTTGTTGCTTCACGTGAGCTTAAAAGATTCACCTTTGGAGGGAAACAGAATATCCTGCTATTGGAGGAAAGACCCCAAGGATGTTCTCCTAAGTGTTCTCTTCAACATTTATTACTTGTGCGTTTGTAAACAAGCACCGGACGTTCCCTCCTCCACATGAATGTGATTTCCAAATGCAGCAAACTGTGTCACTAATCCTGTCCCCACAGCACAAGTCCCAGCGATGGAAAGAGGAAGCATTATGTGCAAGAAGCAATAAGTTCGGAACAGAGCAGAAAAATTAATGTTGCAATCAAACTCAAGCTCTGATGAAAGCTTCTAGCTGAGGGCTTGGCCTGTGTTTCAGATCCTGAATGGATGGTGCATCTCCAGTATTTTCTGTTTTTAATCCTGATGCCCAGCCAAATAGAAATAGAACTCCCAATGCTGCCCTGGAAAAGGAAAGGGTGGGGATGCGGAGCAGCCCTTTAAGGTAGGGGTGAAGCTGATGGAGGGGAAACAGGACTGTGCTGGGCTCTACACTATAAGTGTATTAATGCATTTATGGGAGGGGCGTGGTTTCAGTTACATGGAAATTTATGGAGAAGTGTAAGTGAGGGAGGGCTCAGCAGAGATTATTAAAGTTTCCAGAACAAGTAATAGGGCAGAGAGTATGGAAATAGTCAGGAATCTAACCAGGCACACCAGATAAAGGGGGCAACTGTGAGAAGGAGGCCAGTCAACGTAGCACTGAGGGTGTTATACTTAAATGCACACTGTAGATGAAACAAAGTAAATGAGCTTGTTGCTTGGATTGAAGTTGGCAAGGTACAATGTGAGTATCACAGAGACGTGGCTGCAATGGGATCAGGGCTGGGAACGAAATATCCAAGGATACACGTCCTGTCGAAAGGACAGGCAGATGGGCATGGGGTGGGGTTACATTGTTAGTAAGAAATGAAACTATATCGATGGCCAGGAGTTGGAGGGACGAATCTGTGAGTGTAGAGTTGAAGAGCCGCAAAGAAAAAAAGACCATGATGAGAATTGTGTACAGGCTTCCAGGCTGTAGGCAGGATGTGGGGCAGAAAGTAAATCAGGAGATGAATATGCGTGTAAGAAAGGCACCATTCCAATAATCCCGGGACTTCAATTTGCAGCTGGACTGGGAAAATCGGGTTGGTAGCAGATCTCAAGAAATGTGTGGAATGTCTGCAAGATTTTTTTGGAGTAGTTTGTGGTAGCGCTCACTAAGGAACAGGTAATTCTGGATTTGGTGATGTGTAATGAGGCTGACTTGACTAGGGAGCTGAAGGTGAAGGAACCCTTAGGGGACAATGACCATAACATTACAGAATTTACCTTGCTGTTCATGAGAGACAGAATCTGGAATCAGATGTAATGGTATTACAGTTGGGGAAAGGTAACTATAAAGACATGAGGGAGGAGTTGGCCAGAGTTGATTGGAAGGGGAGTCTAGCAGGGAAGACAGTGGAGTAGCAATGGCAGGAGGTTCTGGGGTAATTTAGGAACTGTGGCGTAAATTCATCCGAAGGAAGAAGAAACATACTAAGGGGAAGCAACCCATTATGGTCTAATGTAGGATTAGAAGTGGGCCATTCAGCTCATCAAGTCTGCTGCACCATTTTATGTGATAATGGCTAATTTGATAATCATTAACTCCAATTTCCTGCCTTTCGTCCATAACCCTTTGATTCCCTTACTGACTAAAAATATCTCTCTTTCAGTGTTGAATAATTTAATGACACAGCTTCAGTAGCCCTCTATGATAAAGAATTCCACAGGTTCACTACCCTCTGAGAGAAGAAATTAGTCCTCTGTCCAACTGGGCAATCTCCTTCCTTGAGATGTTGTCCTCTGGTCCTAGACTGTCTCACAAGGGAAAGAACCTTTCCACATCTACCTTGTTAAGTCCAATAAGAATACTTTGGTCTTTGATGATTTTAGTACAGAGAGCTGGAATCTGCCAGGGAAATTGCATCTGCATATAACTGTAGCTTTATATTACAAAGAAAAGCAGCCAAGCAGAAAAAACTGATCGTTTATGGCAGTGATTAAATGAATAATCATCTTTAGTTCCTAACTTCCAATGTATGACCTTGTTACAAGGAAATTGAAACTAAAAGAGTAGCTTTGAATGTGTCTGAAAGCAGAGGCTTTACCCAACCAGCATGGTACAGAGAGAAATCTCACATGTTGTACATTGTGCTTCCTGTCGGAATGCCTTCACCATCTACAGGAAACTTAAGGAATGTGGTTCCACATGAATATGTAATGGTAACACTGTGAGTCAAGCTGCATGTGTGATTTACAGTGTGCACAGTTCCCATTTCCAGTTTATGATGTTTCTAAAATCATTATGTCCATAATCTGATGTGAACGCATCAGCTGGGAAAAGCACCTCCTGCCGAGAGCCAGTACAGAACCACTCTGGTACAGAGCTGTCATTACATATGACATACTTACACAGTCCCCATTACAAATGTGGACACAAGAGTTTAGCTTTGAATTATGAAAATGAAGAGAATGTGTGATTTTAAAATGGGAACACCTCAATGATGAGAGAAGCAAACATGAAAAGTCCGGTGAGAATTGAGCATGCCTGGCAGCCTCTGTGCAAAGACAAAGCAGACACTGTCAGACCTGCTGAGTTTCTCCAGCACCATTCTATTTCTGTTTGTTTCAGATCTCCAGCACCTGAAGTTTTTGCTTTATTTGATTCTTCGTAATAACAATTTGAATAACAAGCATCAGTACGATATTTCATTTAAACAGACACAGGTTTGTAACAGTCAAAACCTCTCTGTTCTAAATGGTTGAATCAGGGGCTCCTTGGAAACATTTAAAAATAAATGGTTTCTTAATTTTTTTTCATAGAATCCAACAAGTCTTTGGCCCAACAAGTCCACACTGACCTTCAGAGCATCCCACTCAGACCTATCTCCCATGACCCACCTAATCTACACATCCCTGAGCACAGTGGGCAATTTAGCATGGCCAGTCCACCTGACCTGCACATCTTTGGACTGTGGGAGGAAACAAGAACAATATGTGATCTCCTTTTTCCGGAGATAGGTCAGTCCCTAAAATTTCTGTACAATGCTGTATCATTAACTAAAGAATTAATCCAATTACAGGTCACAATACTAGGTCATGTCATAAATTCATCCAGATGGTCAGATGCAAGATATGTGAGCAGATCAGTTTGAAATTTCTGGCAATATTGCAGTGGACAAGATCATAAAGAGATCAGAATCTCAGTGAAAATGTTCTACCACGTTTAACTTATTCTCCCAGTGTTCCCAGAAAGCACACTCACACAGACCCTCTCTCTAACACATACACTCCCTCATACTCACATTCTGTGAATCACACACACACAGACACAGACACACTCATGAATGATTTAATCTGAAATGTTTGTGTAGTTGCAGATACATTCTGTCTTGCTCAAAAAAAACCTGACCCATCAACAGATTCCAAGCAAAACCTCACACCTAAAATGCAGTGCCTGACCTGAGATATCATTTCTTGTATACATTGATTAATTATCTCAGGACAATAACTTGAGAGGAATCTGGATTTTGCATTTTACTCAGTAGTCTCCTTCTTAACTGATCAAAGATTCAACAAGATGCGGCCAGTTTTAGGGTTGTTACCTTCCTGCTTGTAAATTCTGTGTCTTATACCCTCCTTCTCCCACTACACCTAAGGAAGGAGCTGAGCTATGAAAGCTTGTGTTTTGAAATAAACTTGTTGGACAAATAAAACTGCAGATGCTAGAATCCAAAGAGGACAAACAGGAGGCTGGAACAACACAGCAGGCCAGCAGCATCTGGAAGAAAGGAGCAGTCAATGTTTTGGGTTTTACTCTTCGACCCCAAAATGTTGACTGTTCCTTTCCCCCTGATGCTGCCTGGCCTGCTGTGTTCTTCCAGCCTCCTGGTTCTCTATTGGACTATAACCTAGTGTTGTGCAATTTTTGACCTTGTCCACCCCCTGTGCAACCCTGACATCTCTGCAATATTGGGGGCAGCAGCACAGGATGAGCTCTCAGCCATTGCTCAACCAAATGGTCCCAGCGAATATTAAAGCAACAAGGAGACAGAGGCTGATGCTTTGTACTGAGCAACTCCTCAGAGATTTTCTGAAGAGTTTCAGACGTATCGAGAGATTCATTACATAGGCATATCTCGCATAGAGTGTGATTCTGCATGTTACCCAGCAAGATCCCATGCATCAGACACGGAGAGCCTGACATGCTGCATGGTGGGACAGACTCATAAAAATGTACAACATGGAAACAGACACTTGGGTCCAACTCGTCCATGCCGACCAGATACCCTAAATTAATCTAATATCGCGTACGCTGCAATGAAATGGATGGCCCATGAATATGTTTTTGAGGTTATTGATTGTAAAAGGCATGTTGACAGACCTCCAGCTTGGAGTTTGTTTACAATTCCCCCGCCCCCCCCCCCCCCCTTCCCAAGACAGGCCTGCACCTTCACACCTCATTTCAAGCTCAGGCCTGTGTTTGTGAATTATTATAAATGTTAGCTCCTGTTCTTTGTGAGAACCTACAGGACCTACATCTGTCTTGGGGACTCCACATATAAGAGGTGTCTCAGCAGCTCAGGCTTTATGAGTTTGAGGGCATCTAGGTGGATGAGATGTTCCAGAATTCCAGACCACTCTTCAGGCAGTGGGAGGTCAGGACAGCAGGTGGATGGCCATTTGGAAGAATCAGAAGAGGCAGGAATTTCTGGGTGCATGCAAATCTTTAACACATACAGAGTCTTAGGCTGATGAGCGTGATGAATGATTCTAGTTCATACGGTGGGACCAATGGGAAAGAGACAGTCCAAAAGAAAACTGGAAAGTTTGCAGTCATTCTAGGAGATTCTTCAAGTTGGGGACCAGACAGACTTTCCTGTGCCACATGGTGTATTATTTTCCTGGTGCCCGGATGAAGGGCATCCCAGAGCAGATGTGGAATACTCTCCTGGGGCAGGGAGGGAGTGAGCCAGAAGCTGTGGTCCTAACTGGTGCTGGTGAGAGTGAGGGGGCATATATTCAGGTTGTACAGCGAGTCTATCAGGAACAAGGGTGGAAGTTGAAAAGAAGGGCTTCAGGAATCTCCTGGATCACTCCCAGTGCTTTTCTGTCATGAGGATGGAAATAGGAAGATCAAGAGCAACAGCATTGATGTGCGGAAGGATCTTGGAGTTCAAGTCCATAGCTCTCTGAAAGTGGCCATACAAGTAGATAGGCTGGTAAAGAAGGTGTATGGAGTGCTTGCCTTTATTGGTCAGGAATTTGAGTACATGAGTAAGGATGTCATGTAGCAGCTTTATAAAACTTTGGTCAGGCCACACGGAGAGTATTGTGTTCAATTCTGGTCACCATGTTATAGGAAGGATGTGGAGGCTTTGGAGAGGGTACAGTTCACCAGGATGCTGCCTGCATTGGACAGTATGAGCTACAAGGAGAGGCTGGAAACACTCAAGTTGTTTTCCCTGGAGTGGCAGAGGCTGTGAGGATATTTTTTAGAAGTGTAGAAAATTATGAGATGCATTGATAGGATTGATGATCAGAATCTTTATCCCAGATTTAAAATGCCTGAAACTAGTAGGTATGCATTTAAGGTGAGGGGGGGAAAGTTCAAAGGAGATGTGAGGGGTAAGTTTTTTACCCAGAGTGTGGTAGAGTCGGGAACGCACTGCCAGGGGTGGGGGTGGAGGCAGAAACGATAAGGGTATTTAAGGGCCTTTTAGATAAACGCATGAATACGCAATGAATATGCAACCAAAGGCAGGCAGAAGGGATGAGTTTAATTTGGCATCTTGTTTGGCACAACATGGTGGGCCAAAGGGCTCGTTCCTGTGCTGTACAGTTTTTCTGTCTATGGGGCATAGGGCAGCAGGAGGGGCTTCAGATTCTTGGGGCATTCGGACCAGTTCTGAGGCAGAAGGCACCAACTTGGGATGGGACGGGGTGTAATTTGCACCTCAATAGATCAGGGACAATTGCAGGGTGAGGTCTGTTAGTGTGAGGGTTTAAAGTAATTTCTCAGCGAGTGAGAAATTTACATAGCTATGTGAAATTTAATGTAATGCAACTTAAAAATGAGCTGTGTTCAGAACAGTTGGGGAAGAAAAATAGAGCTAGGTTGGGTTACCGATGAGAGAGGCAGCATGGTGTATGAAAGAGAGGATGTTTTTAGGAGGGTAAGGACAGGGTCCATTTGGTTAGAGCAGAGAAGAAAGCAGTCTCTGATCATATTGCTGGGAGACTTCTCCAGAGAGAGAAGGGAGGGCGAGAGAGACAGTGATGTGCAAGAATTACAGGCAGTGATAAGGTAATTCTGGGGATGTTCATCATTAACAAAGTAAAACTTAATCAGCCACTTCACAGAAACATCATCAAACAAAATATGTGACTTGGAGTCACATAAGGAAACATTGGGTCAGATACCTAACACTTAATCAAAGGGAGTACACCAACAAAGAATAAGAAGGAAGCCAGGTCTGCTTCTGGGCAGTGAGGTGGACTATATGTGGGAGCATTTGGTTAAGAGTGATCATTGTATCAGAGATTTTGAATAGAAATGGACAAGACCAAGGAACAATGTCAGATAGGCCTTCTAAGCTGGAAGAGGATAATGTCATTGGGACGAAAGGAGATCTATCCAGAAAGAAACAAACACTGAGAGGAGAAACTGGAATGGAAGAATTAGCAACCTTCACAGAGTAGATGTTTTCTGTAAAACAGGTACATTCCAAGTAGGGAACGGAAAGTAGTCTCCTGGAATGACGAGGGAGCTGGAGAATAGGACAAAACCAAAGAGAAGGCACAATGATTCTTCTCATAGAGCAGGGAATGAGACAAACTGGATAGTTTTATGGAGAGCTGCTTAGACTTGATGGGCCAAATGGCCTCCTTCTGTGTAATGACTGCATAGCTTGATGTCTGCTTGTATATTAATGCCTGCCCTGAACCGGCTCAGTGTTGGCAAAGATTAGTCTCTATTTTCCAGAGCGATTTAAATATTTACATTCCATATAACGGCTCCTACATTGAGAAAATGTTTACTTGGCTCCTGGCAGACTCTTGATGCAGGAATACGCAGAGTGCTGTGAACTGAGTTCCTAGTTGTGCAGCTCCTGATCAGACCAGTGCTATTGGATTGGAGCTGGGCTTGGTGTCAACACTGATGTGGTTGGTGTAGATGTCAGTTAGCTGGGACTCGGTCAGGTTCTGCTCAGTGCTGCTCCCAGGGCTGGTGACTGCTTTATTGCCTGTTGGAGAGGTGTTCCAGGCAAGCGGAAACAATGATGGCCATTGTGGAGGCACAGACACTGCTTGATATGGAGTTAAATTCTCATCCTTCAGCACCTCCCACAGATTACCTGCAAATTCAATGAGAACCGTCTTGTAAAGTAGTTTAGGTTTCTGGCTTTTGCAAGATTTGAAAAAAAAAGCCTCACAAGCGGAAATCCATCCCTGTCTATCCACCTATTCACAATATGCACTTCCCACTCCCAAACAGCACTGTCTGCCCCAAATCTGCACCTCCTGCTCCCAAACTGCACTGCCCATTCCCAATCCCAAAACTTTAAAAGCTTTTTGAAGGAGTGACCAAGAAAATAGCTGAGTACAGTGCGGTAGATTTTGTCCTCACAGACTTCAGCAAGGCCTTTGACAAGGTACCACACGGTAGGTTGTTGACGAAGGTTAAATCTCGCTGGATCCAGGGAGAGTTAGCCAACTGGACACAAAATTGGCTTGACAGTGGAAGACAGAGTGTGGTGGTGGAGAGTTCAGGCTGGAGGTACGTGTGCGCCACATGGTTTGGGGCTGGGTCCACTGTAATTCATCATACTTAAACAATTTGGATGAAAAGGTTTGGTTAGTAAGTTTACAGCTGACACCAAGATTGGTAATATAGTGGGCTGTGAAGAAGGTAATCTGGGAATGCAGTGAGATTTTCATCTACTGGGCCAGTGGGCTGAGGAATGACAAATACAATTTAATTTAAATAAATGCGAGCTGTTGCATTTTGGTCAGGCAAATTAAGGCAGGGCTTACACAGTCAACGGTAGAGCCCCGGGAAGTGTTATTAAACAAAGAAATCCAGGGGTACAGGTTCCCAGCTCCTTGAAAGTGGAGTCACAGGTAGACAGGGTAGCGAAGAAAGCTTTCACCATGTTTGCTTTCAATGTTCAGAGCAGAGTGTAGGAGTTGGGACGTCTTGTTGTAACTGTACAAGATGAAGAGACCACATTTGGATAACACATGCAGTTCTGGTTGCCCTGCTACAGAAGGGACATTATTAAACTAGAAAGAGTGCAGGAAAGATTTACCAGGATGTTTCATGGGCTGGCAGGTTTGACCTATAAGGAGAGGTTGTGTAGGCTAGGACATTTGTCTCTGGAGAATAGGAGACTGAGAGGCATAGATAAGGTGAATAGACCTGGTAAGGTAGTCCAAAACTGTAGGGCACAGATTTAAGGTGAGGGGGAGAGATACAAAAGAGTTCAGAGGGACAGGAATGAGCAGCCAGAGATTAGAATAGATTCCCTACAGTGTGGAAACAGGTCCTTTGGCCAAACAAGTCCACACCGCCTTTTGAAATGTCCCACCCAGACCCATCCCCCAATAACCCACACACCCCTGAACACTACAAGCAATTTAGTATGGCCAATCCACCTAGCCTGCACATCTTTGGGCTGTGGGAGGAAACCGGAGCACCCGGAGGAAACCTACACAGACACGGGGAGAATGTGCAAACTCCACACAGACAGTCGCCCGAGGCTAGAATCGAACCGGGTCCCTGGTGCTGTGAGGCAGCAGTGCTCACCAATGTGCAACCGTGAGGTAGTGGTGGGAACAAGTTCTATTTCATCATTTAAGAAGCATTTGGACAGGGACATGGATGGGCGAGTTATGTAAGGACATGGACCAAATGTAGGTAAATGGGACAAGTTTAATTGTGCAAACTGGGAAGCATGGACAGGTTGGGCTGAGGGGCCTGTTTCCATGCTGTACAGCTCAATGAAATCCTTTCTATGAAATCCATACAGCCCACTTCCAATCCGCACCGCACACTCCTAATCCACATCCACCCACTCCCAATCCATACTGCCCACTCCCAATCCGCACTGCCCACTCCCAGTCCACGCCGCCCACTCCCAGTCCGCACTGCCCACTCCCAATCCATACTGCCCACTCCCAGTCTGCACTGCCCACTCCCAATCCGCACTGCCCACTCCAAGTCCACGCCGCCCACTCCCAATCCGCACTGCCCACTCACAATCCGCACTGCCCACTCCCAGTCCGCACCGCCCACTCCTAATCCGCACCGCCCACTCCCAATCCATACTACCCACTCCCAGTCCGCACTGCCCACTCCCAGCCCATACCGCCCACTCCCAATCTGCACTGCCCACTCCCAGTCCGCACTGCCCACTCCCAATCCGCACTGCCCACTCCCAGTCCGCACCGCCCACTCCCAGTCCGCACCGCCCACTCCTAATCCGCACTGCCCACTCCCAATCCATACCACCCACTCCCAGTCCACACTGCCCACTCCCAATCCATACTGCCCTCTCCCAGTCCGCACTGCCCACTCCCAGCCCGCATTGCCCACTCCCAAGCCGCACCGCCCACTCCCAGTCTGCACCGCCCACTCCTAATCCGCACTGCCCACTCCCAGTCTGCACTGCACACTCCCAGTCCATACTGCCCACTCCCAATCTGCACTGCCCACTCCCAGTCCGCACCGCCCACTCCCAGACCGCACCGCCCACTCTCAATCCGTACCGCCCACTCTCAGTCCACACTCCTAATCCGCACTGCCCACTCCCAGTCTGCACCGCACACTCCTAATCCGCACTGCCCACTACCAATCTGCAATGCCCACTCCCAATCCACACTGCCCATTCTCAATCCGCACCGCCCACTCCCAATCCACACTGCCCATTCCCAATCCACACTACCCACTCCCAATTCCCACTGCCCACTCCCAATCCATACTGCCCACTCCCAATCCCCACCGCCCACTCCCAGTCCGCTCTGCCCACTCCCAATCCATACTGCCCACTCCCAACCCGCACTTCCCACTCCCAACCCGCACTTCCCACTCCCAGCCCGCACTTCCCACTCCCAGCCCGCACTTCCCACTCCCAGCCCGCACTTCCCATTCCCAACCCGCACTGCCCACTCCCAACCCGCACTGCCCACTCCCAGCCCGCACTTCCCATTCCCAGCCCGCACTGCCCATTCCCAGTCCGCAGTGCCCACTCCCAGTCCGCAGTGCCCACTCCAAAAGGTAGCCGTCTCCTTGCCGCTGAAAAGCACACAGATGGCTAACCAGAGCCCGCACTTCCCATTCCCAACCTGCACTGCCCACTCCCAACCCGCACTGCCCACTCCCAGCCCGCACTTCCCATTCCCAGCCCGCACTGCCCACTCCCAGTCCACGCCGCCCACTCCCAGTCCGCACTGCCCACTCCCAATCCATACTGCCCACTCCCAGTCTGCACTGCCCACTCCCAATCCGCACTGCCCACTCCAAGTCCACGCCGCCCACTCCCAATCCGCACTGCCCACTCACAATCCGCACTGCCCACTCCCAGTCCGCACCGCCCACTCCTAATCCGCACCGCCCACTCCCAATCCATACTACCCACTCCCAGTCCGCACTGCCCACTCCCAGCCCATACCGCCCACTCCCAATCTGCACTGCCCACTCCCAGTCCGCACTGCCCACTCCCAATCCGCACTGCCCACTCCCAGTCCGCACCGCCCACTCCCAATCCGCACCGCCCACTCCCAATCCGCACTGCCCACTCCCAATCCATACCACCCACTCCCAGTCCACACTGCCCACTCCCAATCCATACTGCCCTCTCCCAGTCCGCACTGCCCACTCCCAGCCCGCATTGCCCACTCCCAAGCCGCACCGCCCACTCCCAGTCTGCACCGCCCACTCCTAATCCGCACTGCCCACTCCCAGTCTGCACTGCACACTCCCAGTCCATACTGCCCACTCCCAATCTGCACCGCCCACTCCCAGACCGCACCGCCCACTCTCAATCCGTACCGCCCACTCTCAGTCCACACTCCTAATCCGCACTGCCCACTCCCAGACTGCACCGCACACTCCTAATCCGCACTGCCCACTACCAATCTGCAATGCCCACTCCCAATCCACACTGCCCATTCTCAATCCGCACCGCCCACTCCCAATCCACACTGCCCATTCCCAATCCACACTACCCACTCCCAATTCACACTGCCCACTCCCAATCCATATTGCCCACTCCCAATCCCCACCGCCCACTCCCAGTCCGCTCTGCCCACTCCCAATCCATACTGCCCACTCCCAACCCGCACTTCCCACTCCCAGCCCGCACTTCCCACTCCCAGCCCGCACTTCCCATTCCCAAACTGCACTGCCCACTCCCAACCCGCACTGCCCACTCCCAACCCGCACTGCCCACTCCCAGCCCGCACTGCCCATTCCCAGCCCGCACTGCCCATTCCCAGCCCGCACTGCCCATTCCCAGTCCGCAGTGCCCACTCCCAGTCCGCAGTGCCCACTCCAAAAGGTAGCCGTCTCCTTGCCGCTGAAAAGCACACAGATGGCTAACCTGGCTAAACAGAAAGGGGGGCTGGTACATTAACCAAGTAAAAGTCTGAAATCACAAAACCCAAACACCAGGCACAGTACAAACCCAGCAGCCAGGTGGTATTGACATTAGCGTAATGTGAAGGGCAACAGTTATCGTGGACAGGCAAACCCCCAACAAATTATTCACTAAACAAAGGAGGGCCCAGACCGAAAGCCATTGGGAGCTGCTTCACAAAAGAAACAAGCAGTATAAGCCACCCAAAAGGTTGACAATGTTTCAAACCTTTAACGTGTGCCATGGTGATTCAGTGGTTAGCACTGCTGCCTCACGGCCTGGGACCAAGGTTCAATTCCACCTATGTGTGAAACTAGGTGGAGTTTGCATGCTCTCCCTGCGTCTGCGTGGGTTTCCCCCGGGTGCTCTGTTTCCTCCCGCAGTGTAGAGATGTGCAGATTAGGTGGATTGGCCATGGGAAATTTAGGGTTATGGGGATAAGGTACAGGAGTGGGGCACTCTTTGGAGGGTCAGTGTAGACTTGGGCCAAATGGCATGCTCCCACACTGTAGGGATTCTATGAGTTCTCCCTGATTGGCCAGAACTATAGAAAGCTCCAGAAAACCATCCAAAAAGGTATGAAAAACAAGATTAATCTACAGACCACTCTCTTTAACCTTTTGGAGGCCTTCTGAGGAGACCAGCATGGTAAGAGGTAGAGACTAGCTAACCATGCAGACAGACCGAGATAGAGGAAGATGGAAAGCAGCTTCGCAAACACAAATTCAGAGCCAGAGAGCTTCTCAGGATGTATTAAAAAGTAAAGGAGCCAACTGGGATTAGAGATAGATAACAAGGTGTGGATGAACACAGCAGGCCAAGCAGCATCTCAGGAGCACAAAAGCTGACATTTCGGGCCTAGACCCTTCATCAGAGAGGGGGATGGGGAGAGGGAACTGGAATAAATAGGGAGAGAGGGGGAGGCGGACCGAAGATGGAGAGAAAAGAAGATAGGTGGAGAGAGTATAGGCGGGGAGGTAGGGAGGGGATAGGTCAGTCCGGGGAAGACGGACAGGTCAAGGAGGTGGGATGAGGTTAGTAGGTAGGAGATGGGGGTGCGGCTTGGGGTGGGAGGAAGGGATGGGTGAGAGGAAGAACAGGTTAGGGAGGCAGAGACAGGTTGGACTGGTTTTGGGATGCATTGGGGGGAGGGGATGGGCTGGGCTGGTTGTGTGGTGCAGTGGGGGGAGGGGATGAGCTGGGCTAGTTTTGGGATGCGGTGGGGGAAGGGGAGATTTTGAAGCTGGTGAAGTCCACATTGATACCATTGGGCTGCAGGGTTCCCAAGCGGAATATGAGTTGCTGTTCCTGCAACCTTCGGGTGGCATCATTGTGGCACTGCAGGAGGCCCATGATGGAGGAGGCTCCTGAGATGCTGCTTGGCCTGCTGTGTTCATTCAGCTTCACACTTTATTGTCTTGGATTCTCCAGCATCTGCAGTTCCCATTATCTGGGATTAGAGATAGTACTGTTTAATATTAAAGGTTATTGCAACTTGTTTCCTAATAACATTGAGACTGTTTATATTGGAACCGGCCTTGCATTCATAGTGATTTGACCGCTTCAGTATTGTGGGACACCTGAGCAAATTCATTCATAACATTCTGTTCAGAGTTGTCTAATTTGTGTGAAGTGGTTACTGGACAATACAATCCACATTCCCTAATTCCAGTTCACACTGCCCACTCCCAGTCTGCACTGACTACAGTACCATCTGCTCTCTCTGCTCTCTCTGTCAGGGGTGAGGTGCCTGCCAGCAGCCTGATTTTAGCCTCTTCCTACCTAGTACAAGGAAATCTCTCCTAGTCATTGCTACTCCTGTAGAGAGTACAAAATGTGGGGATTGGCATACAAGCAAGAGTATGATTATCATCAGCGTGGAAGCTAACAATATCAGAAGAAATAGTGGCAGGAATACAGATTTAGATCCTGTGCAGCAACCCAGCTATTCAATAAGATCACGATGGATCTATACCACTTCCACTTCCCTGAATTAAGCCCAGGACTATGACTCCCCCAGTTACTTCAAAATGGATCAATCACTGTCTGGAATACACCCAATAACTGAGCTTCCACAGGACTCTGGGGTGCAGGATTCCAAAGGTTGCTTGCATTCTGAGTGAAGACATTTCTCCAAATCTTAGCTCTAAATGGCTGACCCTTATTCTGAGACTGTGACCCAATGTTCTGGTCTCTCCAGTTGGTTGGGAGGGGGGGAGATCTTTTCAGCATTGACCATGTCAAACTCTGTCAGAGATAATGGGAACTGCAGATGCTGGAGAATCCAAGATAATAAAGTATGGAGCTGGATGAACACAGCAGGCCAAGCAGCATCTCAGGAGCACAAAAGCTGACGTTTCGGGCCTAGACCCTTCATCAGAGCTGATCAGAGAACTTTCTGATGAAGGGTCTTGGCCCGCAACGTCAGCTTTTGTGCTCCTGAGATGCTGCTTGGCCTGCTGTGTTCATCCAGCTCCACACTTTATTATCTCAAACTCTGTCAGGTTTTTTTTATGTTTCAATGTAATCACCTTGCAGTATTTCAAACTCCAGGATTCAGTCTGGTAAATGTTTCTTTCACTCACTCTAATGTAAGAATATCCTCCCTTAGGTAAATAATGAAGCTATAGACAGTACTCCAGGTGTGAATTCACAAGGCTCTATACAGTTACAGACAGATTCCTTTACTCTCATCTCATCGCACTGTTTTATGGGCCATTGAGGGATTAGCTGACTACTAAAGAAACCCTGCTTCCAAAAGTTTTAACAAATGTCCTCAGTGAAAGGTAACATTAAATTAGTTATTTACAACAATAATTAATAAAATGTTAGTTTTATACAAGAAGGTAACTATATAAAACACTAAGCCAGGCACTGAATACTTTATTTAAAATTATTATTTTTGGTGCATGAGATTTGATAGAGGCCTTTAAATCATGAAGAAGTTTGATATGGTGTATCTAGAGAAAATGTTCCCACTTTTGGGTGAGACCAGAATTAAACACTGTAGGTACAAGATGGTCCCTGGTAAATCCAACGAGGAATTAGAGCAAAGATTGTTTACCCAAAATGTGGTGAGAATACGGAACTCGCTGCATAAGGAACAGGTGAGATGAACGGCATATGTGCATTTAAGATAGGGTAAATAGATGAAATAGAAGGCAATGCTGATCGAATAGAGGGTGCCAATGTGAGGCAGCATATTATTCACACTGATAGAACCTGGTTGTGTTGGGTGGCCTGTCTCTGTGTTTACAAACTATGTAATTCTATGTAAATTATAGACAAGTGGTTTCAAGTCAAACTGTCTGGCTCTATGCTAATTCTAATGTTGGACAGGAATCCAAACATTGTTTATTATCTCCAACTCAATCTTCAATGCATAATGTTTCAACACTGCATTTTAATTGGGAATGTAAAATTGTGTGTCCAGTCACTGAAAGAATAATTAGGATCTCCAAAGTGATTGTAATATCTTATCAGCTGTTGGATTCTTTTTGATCGAGTAAGTAAAAATAACTTCGAAAAGCCAGGCCACTGCTGAATGTGTAACAACTCCTTTCACCATATTTTAACCTTTAACACAGCATTAAGGCAATAACATAAAACCTCAGTAGCATTTACATGAAGATAGAGCCAGTTATAATCTTAATTTATGTTGCACAATATCAGCATTGCATCAGAAATGATCAGTTACAATCTTTATAACAGGTAATGTCCAGATATGTAGACTTTACAACCTGTAACCATAAGTGACAATACTGCTGTACAACAATGGCATCCAATTAGAGAGTGCCTTTAAGGTAGTAAAATGCCCCAAGATGCATAATAGGATCATTTTCTTTTAATTCACTTGCAGAATGTGGGCATCATTGCCAAAATCAGCATTTGTCCCTAATTTTTCCTCTTCCCTAATTTCCCTTGAGAAGCTCGTGGTGAGCTGCTTCCTTGAACATCAATTCTGTGCTGTTAGGGAGGCAATTCCAGGATTTTGACCCAGCGACAGTGAAGGAATGGTGTTATATTTCCAAGTCAGGGTGGTGTGCAGCTTGGAGGGAAATTTGCAGGGGGCAGTGTTCCAGCGTATCTGCTGCCCTTGTCGATACAGGGGTCGTGGGTTTGGAGAGTGCTGCTGAAGGAGCTTTGGTGAATTACTGCGGTGCAACATGCTACTGTTATTGAGGTCTGTGGTAAATGTTGAGCCTGTTAAATACGGTGAAAACAAGTGGGCTGTTTTGACCTGGATCGTTGTAGGTGTTGTTGGAGCTGCCCCCATCCAGGCAAGTGAAGAGTATTATTGGACAAAGTTTGATAGATTCATAGCAGACATATCAAAGCAGATGACCAAAGGCTGCTCAGAGGGGTAGCTTTTAAGGTTTATTTTAAAAAGTGGAACGAGTGACAGACAGATTTAAGAAGAAAATACCGGATGCTAAAACAGAAAAATATTCTCAGAGATAATGGGAACTGCAGATGCTGGAGATTCCAAGATAATAAAATGTGAGGCTGGATGAACACAGCAGGCCAAGCAGCATCTCAGGAGCACAATGCTCCTGAGATGCTGCTTGGCCTGCTGTGTTCATCCAGAAAAATATTCTGTTACTTTCAGAAAATGTGATAGCACACAACTCAAGCATTATTAAGTAAATTGGTGCGAAATGGTCATTGAGCTGCAGGCTAGCACTCTACTTTGAAGTGTGCTGAAACATCCCTTTGGGCTAATGGTTGTAGGGCTTCACTGATTAGTAACCAGGCATACCTAGCCTAAACTGGCTTCTGAGAAGGAGATCAAAAACGTTCAGCTATAAATGAGATTATATTTGTGTGAATATGGCAGGTTGAGTTCTCAGGGCATCTCTCCACTGCTCTATCTGGAACTTCTGCCAATAACCTGTCCCCTCGGAATTTCTTGTTCTGACTACTCAAATTCTTACTGGTGAAACCAACTGGCAGAATCTCATCTGGAGGTCTACTCTTTCCAGTGTGAATATGGAGACTGGATGTTAGGGTTTACTTGATCTTGGAATCCAGCAGCTACACACTGGATAGCAATCAGAAACAACAATGCTGGTCCTAGCCTGGACCATTGAAAATGTACAGTTCCTATTGTTATCCCTATTGAGATCAGCTAATAACACAGAGATAATCAGCAGAAAATGGACTCTCTTACCTTGAAGTTCAAAGTCTACAAGACTGGGATTGAGTGCATCGATATCTGTGTTGATATCTCCTTCCAAGAAGATGTCATGCATATCTTTGATCAGGGATTTCTCTGTGAGCAGTTGGCTGCTGATCTCAGTGATGCTGGGAATCAGAGCTGTCTGTCCTGCCATGGGGGACTCTTGAGCAGTGTTGCTGTGTGCACTAGGCTGGCTATAGAGCTGAAGCTGGTCGAGTTGAAGTTGAGTTGCTGCATGATTGGAACAATTCTGGTTCATGTTTGCCTGCACCGCAGCCTCACTGTATGGTTGAAGCTGAGGATTGGGAATTACATGTGGATGTTGAAAGTGTCCCAGTTGCACAGAGTGGGAATGATCCTGAGCATGTAGTGGAGACAATGGCGTTTGTGGATAGAGGGAAACGGATGTCATTATTGTGGATTTTGTTTGATCGGGTTTTTCTCCAATTAATTTTTCCAGCTCATCTGTAAAAAGAAATTGTGAGTATTATTGATTACAGTCAGAACTGTTCCACTGGTCACTCTGGGTCACCCTTGCAGTTTCCAGTTACTCAGTGGTCACTGTTACAGTGGTCAGTTAAACACCAAGTTAACTGTAACTTTGCAACATGTCTGTAATACTTCTCCATTTGTGAATCTTTTGAGACATACTGAGGTTATGAGAGATGCCGTAAAATTGCAAGGTTTTCTTTAACAATTTTCAAATGCAGCAGGCAATGAAAATCTGGAATTAAACAGGAAGTGTTGGGAAATTCTGGTTAATTAGGCAATTTTATCTCAGTGTGGAGCATTGCCCTGTAAACGCACACTAGAACCAAGCCAAGCTGTAACAAGCTGCACGATTGGTTACAATAGCTAGCGATCACTCATCGGTTCACTGCCTTTTCCACTTGCCTGGTTTGGCCATGCACTTTCTCACAGCCCCGGGATCTTTCCTTCGCCACTTCTGCAGCTCCTCCTGCATCTTCTGGATCTTATTGGGGTTCAGGGTCCACAAACAGCCTTTTCGGGATGTACCTCCAGACTTGTTCTCCACTTTCTCAAAACATTTATTCAGGGACAGGTTGTGTCGCACTGAGTTTTTCCAGCCATCTGGTGCTGTCTGCAATGACATGGGGATAATCTTTATTTCTGCAGGTTTGCCCTTGCTCCCTGGGAAGTGTCTGTACGGTTTTAGTGACAGCCAAGAGTTAGTCATTCTCCAGCGGCCTGGCCCCCAGCAGCTGAGCACAGGGACCATCACAGCAGATCACAATCTTGTCCTCACTCAGCCTCCCAGCAACAGTGTTGGTGCTGGGGTCAGGGGAGCTGAGGGAGTGGTCAGTGAATGATGGTTAAAGTTAGGGGTAGCGACAGCATTGGGGTCGAGGTGGAGTGAGGGTTGGGGTGGAGTGAGGGTCAGGGCAGAGTGGGGGTTCGGGTGGAGTGAGGATCAGGGCAGAATAATGATTGTGGTGGAGTGAGGGACAGAGTGGAGTGAGGGTCAGGAGCACAGTGAGGGTTGGGGTGGAGTGAGGGGCAGGGCAGAGTGAAAGACGGGGCAGAGTGAGAGTCGGGGCAGAGTGAGGATGAGGAGCAGAGTGAGGGTTGGGATGGAATGAAGGTCAGGGTGGAGTGAGGGTCGGGGCGGAGTGAGGGTCGGGGTGGAGTGAGGGTCGGGAGCAGAGTGAGGGTCAGGGGCAGAGTGAGGGTGAGGAGCAGAGTGAGGGTTGGGGTGGAGTGAGGATTGGGGTGGAGTGAGGATTGGGGTGGAGTGAGGGTCAGGAGCACAGTGAGGGTTGGGGCAGAGTGAGGGGCAGAGCAGAGTGAAAGACGGAGCAGAGTGAGAGTCGGGGCAGAGTGACGGTGAGTAGCAGAGTGAGGGTCAGGGCGTAGTGAGGGTCGGGGTGGACTGAAGTTCGGGGTGGAGTGAGGGTCAGAGGTGGAGTGAGGGTCAGGAGCAGGATGCGGGTCGGGGCGGAGTGAGGATTGGGTGGAGTGAGGGTCAGGAGCAGAGTGAGGGTTGGGGTGGAGTGAGGGTCAGGTCGGAAGGAGGGTCAGGAAAGAGTGAGGGTTGGGGTGGAGTGAGGATTAGGACGGAATGATGGTTAGGGTGGAGTGAAGGACAGGGTGGAGTGAGGGTCAGGAGTACAGTGGGTGTCGGGATGGAGTGAGGGGCAGGGCAGAGTGAAAGATGGGGCGGAGTGAGAGTCGGGGTGGCGTGAGGGTCAGGGGCAGAATGAGGGTCAAGGCGGAGTGCGGGTCGGGGTGGAGTGAGGGTTGGGGCGGAATGAGGGTTGGGGCGGAGTGAGGGTTGGGGCGGAGTGAGGGTTGGGGCGAAGTGAGGGTTGGGGTGGAGTGCGGGTTGGGGCGAAGTGAGGGTCAGGGTGGAGTGAGGGTTGGGGCAAGTGAGGGTCGGGGCGGAGTGATGGTCAGGGCAGAATGACGGATGACGCGAATGGTGGTGGAACTGAAAAAGCCCTCTGCCAGCCAATTTTCTATCCATCCCAGATCCTGCTCCTAGCACAATGGGATAATAAAATGTGAGGCTGGATGAACACAGCAGGCCAAGCAGCATCTCAGGAGCACAAAAGCTGACGTTTCGGGCCTAGACCCTTCATCAGAGAGGGGGATGGGGTGAGGGTTCTGGAATAAATAGGGAGAGAGGGGGAGGTGGACCGAAGATGGAGAGAAAAGAAGATAGGTGGAGAGAGTACAGGTGGGGAGGTAGGGAGGGGATAGGTCAGTCCAGGGAAGACAGACAGGTCAAGGAGGTGGGATGAGGTTAGTAGGTAGGAGATGGGGGTGCGGCTTGGGGTGGGAGGAAGGGATGGGTGGGAGGAAGAACAGGTTAGGGAGGCAGAGACAGGTTGGACTGGTTTTGGGATGCAGTGGGTGGAGGGGAAGAGCTGGGCTGGTTGTGTGGTGCAGTGGGGGAGGGGGCGAACTGGGCTGGTTTAGGGATGCGGTGGGGAAGGGGAGATTTTGAAGCTCGAGAAGTCCACATTGATACCATTGGGCTGCAGGGTTCCCAAGCGGAATATGAGTTGCTGTTCCTGCAACCTTCGGGTGGCATCATTGTGGCAGTGCAGGAGGCCCATGATGGACATGTCATCTAAAGAATGGGAGGGGGAGTGGAAATGGTTTGCGACTGAGAGGTGCAGTTGTTTGTTGCGAACTGAGCGGAGGTGTTCTGCAAAGCGGTCCCCAAGCCTCCACTTGGTTTCCCCAATGTAGAGGAAGCCACACCGGGTACAGTGGATGCAGTATACCACATTGGCAGATGTGCAGGTGCACCTCTGCTTAATGTGGAATGTCATTTTGGGGCCTGCGATTCTCCCGCATTTCCCGCAACACATCCCTCACACCCCGCCCCTGCCACAACCGCCCCAAGAGGATCCCCCTCGTACTCACACACCACCCCACCAACCTCCGGATACAACGCATCATCCTCCGACACTTCCGCCATCTACAATCCGACCCCACCACCCAAGACATTTTTCCATCCCCTCCCCTGTCTGCTTTCCGGAGAGACCACTCTCTCCGTGACTCCCTTGTTCGCTCCACACTGCCCTCCAACCCCACCACACCCGGCACCTTCCCCTGCAACCGCAGGAAATGCTACACTTGCCCCCACACCTCCTTCCTCACCCCTATCCCAGGCCCCAAGATGACATTCCACATTAAGCAGATGTTCACCTGCACATCTGCCAATGTGGTATACTGCATCCACTGTACCCGGTGTGGCTTCCTCTACATTGGGGAAACCAAGCGGAGACTTGGGGACCGCTTTGCAGAATACCTCCGCTCGGCTCGCAACAAACAACTGCACCTCCCAGTCGCAAACCATTTCCACTCCCCCTCCCATTCTTTAGATGACATGTCCATCATGGGCCTCCTGCACTGCCACAATGATGCCACCCGAAGGTTGCAGGAACAGCAACTCATATTCCGCTTGGGAACCCTGCAGCCTAATGGTATCAATGTGGACTTCTCAAGCTTCAAAATCTCCCCTTCCCCCACCACATCCCTAAACCAGCCCAGTTCGCCCCCTCCCCCACTGCACCACACAACCAGCCCAGCTCTTCCCCTCCACCCACTGCATCCCAAAACCAGTCCAACCTGTCTCTGCCTCCCTAACCTGTTCTTCCTCCCAACCATCCCTTCCTTCCACCCCAAGCCGCATCCCCATCTCCTACCTACTAAGCTCATCCCACCTCCTTGACCTGTCTGTCTTCCCTGGACTGACCTATCCCCTCCCTACCTCCCCACCTATACTCTCCTCTCCACCTATCTTCTTTTCTCTCCATCTTCGGTCCGCCTCCCCCTCTCTCCCTATTTATTCCAGAACCCTCACCCATCCCCCTCTCTGATGAAGGGTCTAGGCCCGAAACGTCAGCTTTTGTGCTCCTAAGATGCTGCTGGGCCTGCTGTGTTCATCCAGCCTCACATTTTATTATCTTGAATTCTCCAGCATCTGCAGTTCCCATTATCACTGATACAATTTTAACCCTAGCACAATGGGCTCTGGTTTTATTTAGCAGTGTCCTCTGTGACACTTTGTCAAAAAGCCCTTCTGGAAATCGAAATTGATCATATCCACTGGCTTTTCTTTCTCTGACTTGTTCTCTATCTCTTGAAAGAATTCTAACCAATTTTTCAGAATTTGATAGCCATGCTGACTCAGCCATGTTTTACCACTCTCTTCCAATTACTCCACAATCTCATCCTTAATAATGAACTCTAAAATCTTACCAATGACCAAGGTCAGGCTGCCCAGCCTGTAGTGTCCTGAAATCTACCTCCCTCTCTTCTTCAACAGGGGTGTCACGTTAGCCATTTTTAATTCCTCTGGGACTCTCCCTAACTCAAGTGATTCCTGAAAGATCACCACCGAGACCCGTACAACATCCTCAGCTATCTCTTTCGGAACTCTGGGGTGTAGTATATCTGTTCCAGGTGATTTATCTACCGTCAGATCTTTCACCTTTGCCAGCACCTTCTCCTCAGTGACGGTTAATGCAGTCGCCACTGCCCCTTGACTCTTTTGAAGTTCTGATATGCCGCTGGTGCCTTCCACTGTGAAAACTGATGCAAAGAACCTTTTTAGGTTCTCCGCCATTTCTTTGTTCCCCATTGCTACTTCTCCAGCCTCATTTTCCAGTGGTCCAATGTCCACACTGGCCTCTCTCTTTCCTTTTAGATATTAAGACTTGCAATCTTCTTTTACGCTCACATGTCAGCTTTTCCCCCTTATTGCTTTTTTAATTATTCTCTGTTGGTTTTTAAAGGCTTCGCCCTAGTTTTCATCGCATTGTATGCTTTTCCTTTTGCTTTCATGTTGCCCCGACTTCCCATGTCAACCATGGTTGCCTCATGCTCCCTTTAGTATGTACCTTCTTCTTTACAGTGAATTGCTCCTGTGCCTCCCAAATTATCCCCAGAAACTCCTGCATTTGCTGTTCCACCATCTTCGGTGCTAGGCTCCCATTCCAATCAACTCTGGCCAACTCTGTTGTAGTTACCTTTATTCAATTGTAATACCATTCAATCTAATTCCAGCTTCTCCCTCTCAAACTGCAGGCTAAATTCTATCATTTTATGGTCACTGTTCCCTACGGGTTCCTTCACCTTTGGCTCCTCAATCAAGTCTGCTTCATTATACATCATCAAATCCAGAATTACCTGTTCCCCAGGGCTGCCAACATCCAATCTTTCAACGTACACTGTATTTAACTACTTACCATCTAGAAAATATCTTGATCTGTCTATTTCAGCCCAAAATGAATGACCTGAACTTGCTTACATTAGACTCCATCTGCTGCAGTTTTACCCATTCACTTGGTCTATCAATATCCCTTTGTAATTTTATGCTGCCATTTACACTGTCTACAATACCACCTAACTTTGTGCCATCAGCAGATTTGGATATTTGACTTTCTATACCATTGTCCAAGCCAACAATTAATAATGTGAACAGTCAAGGCCCTAACACAGGTTTGAGTAGGACCCCACTGGCAACATCCTGTTAATTTGATTACCTGCCCATTAGTCCTGCTTTCTGTCAATGGCCACTTAACTAATTTCCCAGCCAGGTCAGAAACTTGCCCCCAAGTCCATCGGTTCCTACAGTCTCTTACGTGGGTCTTTATCAGACACCATATAAACAACATCCCTAGACATTCAGAACTTTCTTCTGTCCACTAGCATCATCACTTTTCAATAAAACACCGCTTGCCTACTGTAAGTGAACTCCAAGTGCTGACATTTTATAGCAGGATATTCCTCAGACCTGTTACTACATTAGACATGTGAAGTTGCCACAACATAAAAGAGAGGATTCTTTACATTTCTGTGAGTGAAAGGTATTCTGCGTTCACATTGTAGTGACGATGTTGAGTGAAGCAAGTTGGTACAAATGAAACAGCTTGAAAAATTGGGGTCATTGTCATTAGAACAGGCAACAGTTTGCTCTCAGCTACTGAATGACAATTGGATGGTCCTGATGTCAGGCTGTGTGTAAATGTAAATCATCAAAGCAATTGATAAATATAGTTAACTATCTTATTCAGGCATTGTCCCAGTGCTCTGACTATGTTAGTTCTAACTAAAACAAGGCCTTAATTTTAATTTCATCTTTGTTTTCAAATCCTTCTATGGAATTGCTGTTTGCTATTTCTGGAATCTTGTCTAGCCCCACAATCTTTTCCAATACCTCTATCCTCCTCTAACTCTGGGCACTTACATTTCTCTGGGTTTAATTGTTCCACAATTGGTAAATGTGCTTCGAGCTGCCTAAGCTCTGGAATTCCATACCAAACCCTCTCTCTGCCAGCTCTTTGGACAAGTTTTTGGTCACTTTACCATGCAGCTCCCACATGGTTCTGTGTATCATTTGTTAAAGCTGCTGTGAAGCCTCTTCAGATATTTTACTACATTTGAAGCGATAGAATTTCCAGCACTGAAACAGGCCATTCAGCCCAGCTAGTCCACGTACTCCACACCAACCTGTTCTCACACTGCCTCATCCTATCAGTGGATGCTCCATCAAGAATTGACCTGGTTTCCACTAAATATATTTTGATATTAACCTCACATTTCACATTGTAACCACTTCAGAATAAGCAAGCTCCTTTTGACACATCCTCTCATTTCCTTTATGTCATGTTTGTTAGGGAAATTGGGAAGCTTTTCTGCTAATATTTGTGAATTTGGGGTGCGTTAGAAGCACTCACAAAGTATTCACCTCAGAAGCTCCAAATCAAAGAGGCACAAACGCTAGATTTTCATCTTCCAGGCTCACAGAGAAAGAGCTGCTGACAGTCTAGGAAGAGGCAAGCTGGGATTTCACTCTGCCATGAAGCACTGTTAATAGCAGAAGGAAGAAGTAGTTCAGGGTTTTTTCCTTTACTGGGACAGCACATGTGCTTTACACAAAGGGAGGTATCATTTGGCCGCAGGAGCAGCTCTTTTCTATTTGAGTTGCACTTGCTCACTGAAAACATTGTGAATCTTTGTGTCACACAAGTCAATGTGGTTTTAAGATAACAAAGTGTGGAGCTGGATGAACACAGCAGGCCAAGCAGCATCTCAGGAGCACAAAAGCTGATGTTTCGGGCCTAGACCCTTCATCAGAGAGGTTTTAATTTAGTCTTTGTGGTAATTGAGTATCATCTGCTGGTCAGAATGCTTTATTGCAGCTTGGTCCCAAAACCTCCCCTGCAAGCTTCCCTGTCTTGTTAAATCTGAAGCACAACAGCACAACTTGTAATCTATCATAATGTGAGAGAGGTGCCATTTCAGGAGGTGTCTACACTGTTTAGTGCAGCGAGGATGGAGTAATTTGAGTTTGGCAGGTGATTTCTGAGTAATATCAGAAATTCGCTGTGTCAGTGAACAATGACAATTGACTCACACACCACATCGAACGCTAATAATATCTGATGCTTAAAGCTGCAGTCTCTGGGACTCCCAGGTGGCAAAAAACTGTAAATTGGAATGTATTAAAGAATATAAATAAATATATGCTGTGTTTACGATGGGGAGCAGTGCTTTAAATGGACCACTCATCCTGGTCCCTCAGCAAATGAGTAGTGGGCATTGTACATGAATTTGCACTGTCTCCAGACTTACAATATGTCCCAACAATTTACTACAGAGGCAGAAATCTTATACAGGTACCTTATATTAGTAGTGTTTCAGAGAGTTTCACTGCAACCTCTTACTCAGAAAGCTTGTGATTGAACAGTTGTTTGCACATAAATGCATTCTGATTGAACACTGATAGAATGCAACACTGTCAGAGGGTCTGTAAGGATAGAGTGCCACACTATTGGACGGACAGTACAGCAGGAGCACCATACTGTTAGAAGGTCCGCGCTGTGGGAACGCTGCACTTATGTGTCAGATAGAAAGCACATCGACACCCCCACTTCCTCAGGAGGCTCAGGAAATCAGGCATGTCTGTAAAGAATCTTACTGATTTTTGTAGATGCACCATAGAAAACTTTCTGTCCAGATGCATCATGGCTTAGTACAGTACCTGCTCTGCCCAGGACTGGAAGAATCTACAAAGCATTGTGAACACAGCCCAGTGCATCATGCAAGCCAATGTTCCACCTACACTTCTCAATGCCTTGGAAGGGCAGCCAACATCAAAGACTCTTCCCACCCCAGTTGTAACCTCTTCTGACCTCTTCTGTCTGGCAGAAGGTACAAACACTTAAATATACCAACAGTATCAAGAACAGCTTCTTCTTTGCTATTATTAAACTTCTAAATGAACTGCTCAGATTTCAAATGTTGGCCTCACTTTTTGTGCACCTTCTCTGCAGCTATAACATTGTATTCCTCACTCTGTTCTATCACACTAATGACTTTGCATGGTATGATCTTCATGTACTGCACACAAAACAAAACTTTTCACAGTACGTAGGTACATGTGACAATAATAAATCAAAGCAGATCAGATAGCTGTTGAAGGATCTTGCTTGTTGATTGTTTGAGGGTATGAATCCTGAGGGTCTCTGACAACACGTGGATATGTGAATTTTGTCGATTCTTGGATTTCGGAGTGTGCTTTCTAAAACGATCCACCGTTGGGTAGAGTTTTAACATTTATTTGAAAGAGAGTTTGTTTCGAAAGATGTTTGTTTTTTGAGACTGTTTTGGACTGTGTGAAATTTCTGTAGTTAATCAGGCAATGCTGGTGAATGACTTCATCAGGAACGCTACATTGGTGTCAGTCAGAGCATTGGGGGCAGTTATGATCAGAGATAATGGGAACTGCAGATGCTGGAGGATCCGAGATAACAAAGTGTGGAGCTGGATGAACACAGCAGGCCAAGCAGCATCTCAGGAGCACAAAAGCTGACGTTTCGGGCCTAGACCCTTCATCAGAGAGGGGGATGGGGAGAGGGTTCTGGAATAAATAGGGAGAGAGGGGGAGGCGGACCGAAAAAGCACTGGTCGACCCATTGTCTCCGCCTGCTCCTGCCCCACCAAACTCATCTCCACCTATCCGGACTCCATTTTCTCCCCCTTGGTCCAGGAACTCCCCACCTACGTCCGTGACATCACCCATGCCCTCCACCTCCTCCAGAACTTCCAATTCCCTGGTCCCCAACACCTCATTTTCACCAAGGTCTAGTCCCTAAATACCTGTATTCCTCATGCAGATGACCTCAAGGCCTTCCACTTCTTCCAGTCCCGCAGGCCCGACCAATCCCCCTCCACTGACACCCTCATCCAACTAGCCGAACTCATCCTCATGCTCAACAACTTCTCTTTCGATTCCTTCCACTACCTACAGACAAAGGGGGTGGCCATGGGTACCCGCACCGACACTGGCCCCAAACCCCACCTCTTCCTCCGGTACATTGATGACTGTAATGTTGCGGCCTCTTGCTCCCAAGAGGAGCTTGAACAGTTCATCCACTTCACCAACACCTTCCACCCCAACCTCAAGTTCGCCTGGACCATCTCCAACACATCCCTCACCGCCTCCATTTCAGGCAACCAGCTAGAAACTGATGTCCATTTCCCAGCCCACCGATTCCCACAGCTACCTAGAATACACCACCTTCCACCCAACCTCCTGCAAAATTCCATCCCCTATTCCCAATTCCTTCACCTCCGCCGCATCTGCTCCCAGGATGAGGCATTCCACTCTCGCACATCCCAGATGTCCAAGTTCTTCAAGGACCGCAACTTTCCCCCCGACAGTGGTCGAGAACGCCCTTGACCGTGTCTCCCGCATTTCCCGCAACACGTCCCTCACACCCAGCCCCTGCCACAACCGCCCAAAGAAAATCCCCCTAGTCCTCACATACCACCCCACCAACCTCTGGATACAACGCATCATCCTCCGACACTTCTGCCATCTACAATCTGACCCCACCACCCAAGACATTTTTCCATCCCCACCCTTGTCTGCTTTCCGGAGAGACCACTCTCTCCGTGACTCACTTGCTCGCTCCACACTGCCCTCCAACCCCACCACACCCGGCACCTTCCCCTGCAACTGCAGGAAGTGCTACACTTGCCCCCACACCTCCTCCCTCACCCCCATCCCACGCCCCAAGAAAACCTTTCACATTAAACAGATGTTCACCTGCACATCTGCCAATGTGGTATAATGCATCCATTGTACCCGGTATGGCTTCCTCTACTTTGGGGAAACCAAACGGAGGCTTGGGGACCGCTTTGCAGAACACCTCTGCTCGGTTCGCAATAAACAACTGCACCTCCCAGTCGCGAACCATTTTAATTCCCCCTCTCATTCCTTAGACGACATGTCCATCCTGGGCCTCCTGCAGTGTCATAATGATGCCACCCGAAGGTTGCAGGAACAGCAGCTCATATTCCGCTTGGGAACCCTGCAGCGCAATGGTATCAATGTGGATTTCACCAGCTTCAAAATCTCCCCTCCCCCCCACTGCATCCCAAAACCAGCCCAGCTCTTCCCCTCCACCCACTGCATCCCAAAACCGGCCCAGCCTGTCTCTGCCTCCCTAACCTGTTCTTCCTCTGACCCATCCCTTCCTCCCATCCCAAACCGCACCTCCATTTCCTATCTACTAACCTCATCCCACCTCCTTGACCTGTCCGTCTTCCCTGGACTGACCTATCCCCTCCCTATCTCCCCACCTATACTCTCCTCACCACCTATCTTCTTTACTCTCCATCTTCGGTCCGCCTCCCCCTCTCTCCCTATTTATTCCAGTTCCCTCTCCCCATCCCCCTCTCTGATGAAGGGTCTAGGCCCGAAACGTCAGCTTTTGTGCTCCTTGTTGGCAGCAGTTGTCGGGCTTGAGAACTTGTAGCTTTCAGTTATGTAGCAAGCAGCAAGACAGCAATAAAAAAGGAAAAGGGGAAAAAGCCTGCACCCTCTCCTTGTTTGATGCGATGAGTTAGACTGGAAACAGCTCAGGAGCTTAAAGTCTGAGAAAAAACCCATGTAGCCATTGGTGATTCCAGCATGGCTGGAATGAAACATAATGCTGCAGAATAAAAGTATCTTTTGTGTAATAGATTCCTGATGTAAGTGGAAGAATCTCACTCCCTCTTATCTCTACATCAGTCAGTGAGATATTACATAACGACTTATCAGGTTTTGTATCAAGTAGCAGCTGTGAAGGATCAGATTTCTCAGTTCCTCCTAAATTATAATTACAGATTTCTTTTAGCCTGATCTGAGCTCTTGGGTGCATATGAAGACTTGTGATGAACAGAAATAAGATCACTATTTTCAGACATTCAAATTCCTCTCCTCCTCCTTCATCTTCATTTAAATAAGCTGCTTTTGATATCCCAAGCAATCTTATCCTGTGGTCATGATGTGTCTGTCTTTCTCTGTCACCTCAAAGTCAATTACATTGCCTTGAGAAATCAACTTAGCGTGTTAAATTTTTTCTGGAAACAAGTGTTTTGGATTTCACTGTAATTTACAAGCTCAGGCACTGGACAGATCTTGTAAAGTGGTCCTGAAAGAACAAAGCATGTGAAACTGTTACCAGGATCTAACGACCAGAGCAGACCTACAGGAGTAATCCATTTTTAAAAAAAAACCTCATTCAAAAGATGTGGGCACTGCTGTGGGTTTGAGGTCACATGTAGGCTGGACCAAGTAAGGATGGCAGATTTCCTTCCCTAACGAGCATTAGTGAGCCAGATTGGGTCGTCCCAAACAATGGTTTCACAGTCATCATCAGACTCCTAAGCCCAGGTATCTATTGAATTCAAATTCTACCATCAGCTGTGCTGGAATTTGACCCCAGGCCGCTTGAACATCACCAGGGTCTCTGGATTAACAGTCTAGTAATAATACCACTAAGCCATCATCTCCCCTCCTCTGGGCATGTTCTGATTATTTAGAAACGTTAAAACTGTTTCATCAGATCAATACTGACTGGGTGGAATGTACTGCTTTAACCTGAGTGAAACATTTCAGGGAATGCATTCCTTGTGCATTTACAGATTCACTCATGAACATGCCAGCATCAAATTTCTCTTCTATAATGTTCACCTCCCCTTACTTAAAAATATCTCGTTCTCCGACAACTCCTCTCATGCTTGAGCCAGAGCAGTGATTTCCATGCTAGTATAACCCATTCTTGAAAACAGTCATGCAGTATTCCAGAGGCCTGGGCAATGAACTGGAGATGGGAGTTCAAATCTCAGCTGGGAAATTTATACTGATTTCATTAATATATCTGGGACAAAAATAATCATAGAGTAGAATCCCTAAAGTGTGGAAGCAGGCCAATCAGCCCATTGAGTCCACACCAACTATCTGAACAGCATTTGACTCAGACCCACCCCTATCGCTGTAACTCTACATTTCCCATGGCTAAACCATCTAGCCAGCCCATCCCTGGACTCAACTGGCAATTTAACATGGCCAATCCACCCAACCTGCACAAATTGGAGGAAACAAGAACACCCAGAGGAAACTCACTCAGAAATGGGGAGAATGTGCAAATGCCACATAGATTGTCACCCAGGGTAGAATTGAACCCGGGGACTGAGGCAGCAGTGCTAACCACTGAGACAACGTGCCACTCCAATGATGACCATTCAATTACTGGAATGTCATTAGAAACCCATCTGGTTTACTGATGTTCATAAAGGATGGAAATCTACTGTCCCTACCTGGTCTGGCCGACATGTGACTCTGGGGCTGGAGGGGGTATTGCTATCTCTCAGTTGGCTGGATGGCCGTTTGTGACGCAGAGGGACACTAACAATATTGGCTCAATTCCTGCACTGGCTGAGGTCACCATCAACGGCTCTTCTTAGCAACCTTGCCTGAGGTGGGGATTAAACCACCACCAGTCATCTGTCTCCCTGTAATGAGGATTCAGCCCTATGGTCTGGTAAGACAATGGTGATTTCATCTTACACACGACACCAGACCTATAATGACTCTTAACCTCCCCCTGGAATGGCCAAGATAATCATTCAGTTCTAAAGAAGGGTCACAGGACTTATAACATTAACTCTGTTTCTCTCTGCACAGATGCTGCCAATGTGCTGAGTTTGTCCAGCTTTGACTGTGTTTGGTTTTAGTGAATCACTCAGTCATATTGAAGAAGGCAGCTTGTCACCACCTCCAAAGCACTATCCGGGTTAGGGAACAAACACTAATAACACTCACATCCTATGAACAACAATGAAACATCAAGTTCAAAGTCACTATCTAGGCACTAAGGCCTGTTTAGCAATCAAACCATTGCTTTATTGAGTTCAGTTATTGGGATATAAATTAAGGTTTTCCACGCGGTCTTCCTGGGTTAATTGCTAAAATACTGAGGAAGAGAGAATTCATCCTTAAATGGATAACGCACCTTAAAGTAAGGAAAATGTTCAGTCATGAAGTTGTAGATCTCACTGACAGGCAAACTTCCAGCTTTACTGTTCTTCAGTGCCATGAAGATTAGAATGCTAAAGAGAGAAATGCAGAACATGTGTTTGATATTTATCACGCATCAAGTTCACATCCCTATCTCAATGCAAAAGTAAAATACTGTGATTGTTGGAAATCTGAAATAAAAATTGACAATGCTGGAAATGTTCAGCAGCTGAGGCAGCAGCAGTAAATATAAAGACAAAGTTGATGGGCAGAATTTTATGAAGTCAACTGGGTACATGAGCAGAAATAAAATGGGCATAACCTCGACTCCAGACTAATCTGATGGTGCTGCATGAATCACATGGTGATCAGTTGGTCAGAAGGAAACCAGGCTGCGGAGAAGCCCAGAGCTGGCTGGGAAGTGATGGTGGAGGGGAGGAACCAATGGTCAGTGGGCAGTTTGCCAGGACACGGGCAGTATGATTCTGCTCAAGGTTGGGGGTGAGGCGTTGGTGGGGGAGGTGGGGGAGGGGGTGTCCTGGAAAAGAAGATAACAGTAAAGCGCAGAGGGGCTACCATGATCATATCAGCTCCATTATGTCTTGCTAATACACCTTTCTCCAGAATGTCAGCAAAGATGGGCAGGTCCACCTCCCAAAGAACATTCCCAATTTAACAAAGAAACCTGATTGGGGCTCCTCAGAGGTGGCGTATGAGGCTGCGCCAATGGCTGGCCTTCCACATTTAGCAAGGGGGGAGCGAGGAAGCTGAATGCCAATGTCTCTGCACAGCTTTAGGAGGCTTTGCATGTGGTGTGTCTGTGCACATCAGAGATATCAGCAAGGGATATAGGTCTGCTGTCCCTGCATGCCCACAATAGCAACTTAAGGAATTTCATAACATCATTAGAAATAAGAGTATTCAGTCTGCCAAGCCTGCTCTGCCTTTTGTGAAGAGGATGGCTCATCTGATTGTGGCTTCAATTCCACTTCTTGCCGGTCATTCATAACCTTCGACTTGCTCATTGATGAATAATCTGCCTACGTCAATCTTGGAAACTTACAACAACCCAGCCTCGACTGCTGCCTGGGAGGAGAATTCCAAACACTTAGTTCCCAGAGAGAATAAATTCCTTCTCATCTCCAATGGGAGACCTCTTATTCTGAACTTGTTCCTCCCATTTCAAGGTTCCATGAGTGGTTAGGATTTTGTATGTCACATAGGAACATTTTGAAAATGTACTCTGGGCACAATCATGGACTCAGTCATCAGGATGAGCATTAACCTTACCTGTATGAGTAAATGGGTTTAGGGTAGAGCAGATTGTGAGATTCTTGGGTAACACGAGCTGTATTCCTCTGATAGAGGTACTGGTCAGTAGGAGGACCGGTCCTAGGATAGCTGGTAATGCCAGAGTACTGTAAAACAAATACAAATTCACCAACAATCAATTCTGGACTCAATAAATCAATGATTTGGATCTACATAAGATAACAAAGTGTGAAGCTGGATGAACACAGCAGGCCAAGCAGCATCTCAGCAGCACAAAACTTGGATCTACATAGACCTGTTTATCCGCTCTCAACCGAAGCCTCCAGCTTCTTCGCTTGCAACAGCCTATTTACGCTGAAACTTCATATCGCTGTCAATACCTTTGCTATATCCAAGCAGTATTATTCAGTAACTCTCCTGGCTAATCTCCACATGGCCACTTATGCCAAATTAAACTCATCTAAAGATTTGCAGCCTATTTCCTAGCTCACTCCCATTCACCTGTAACTGCTCTCTACTTGCTGACTTATACTGGCTCCCTTTACAGCAGCACCTTGATTTTAAAATAATTCCTCCTGTGTTCAAAAGATTGCATATTCTCAGCCCCACCATCGCTAATCTTTCCTTGCCCCATAATCCTGTGATTTTTTTCTCATCCATTTCATTTTAGCCCCATCTGCTTTTAATAACCCCACCAGCGATTGCTATGCTTTCAGCTACCTGGGTCCTAAGGGCTGGAATTCTCTCCCTAAACCTCTGTCTCCTTAAGTCTCTTATCCTTTAAGGAGGTCCTTGAAACCTACCTCTACCAAAGTAAAAGGTTCACTTTCCTAATAACTCTGAGTAAGCTTTGTTTGCTCATTCTGCTAGGAAGGAGCCTGAGATTGTCAATGTTAAAGACCATTTGGTGCTGGTCTCCCCAGGATGAATGTACCTGGTGCTGGAGAGGTGGAATCGAGCAGTAGATGTGTTGGGTCTGTGACTGATGGCACAGCAGTTCATGTCGCGTCTGCTCAATCCTACGTCCAAGCAGGTTGTTAGCTTCATACTTGGGATTCTGGATCTGTAAGAAGGTAAAGACTGTAATGTTTAGGAGCAGAGTTAAACCATTCAGTTTATTGAATCTGCTCCACCATTCTACATTGGCTGAAATACTTAGCAATCCCATTCTCCAGTTTTCTCCCCATAATGTGATTGACTCTTAATGAATGGGTAATAAATGCTGGCCTAGCTAGTGACACCCACATCTCATGATTGAATGGATAATCCTGGATCACCTGACCAATCAAGAACCTATTTCTGTCTTAAACACACGCGGTGACGTGGCCCCCACAGCCCTCTATGGCAATCAGTTCCACAGTTTTACTCCCTCTGGCTGAAAAAATTCCTCCTTATCTCAGTTCTAAATGGTCATCCCTTCACTCTGAGGCTTTGCCCTCAGGTCTTCATCTCTCCTACTAATGGAAACATCTTCTCCACATCCACGTTATCCAGGTCTCTTAGTATTCTACAAGTTTCCATCAGATCTCCTCTCAGCCTTCAAGATGCAAAGTTCTCAAGCGCTTCTTATATGATGAGCCCTTCATTCCCAGGATCATTATTGTAAACCTTGTCTGGACCCCCTCCAAGTTCAGCACATTCTTCCTCAGATATATAAACTAAAACTGCTCACAATATTCCAAATGCAGTTTGACCAAAACCTTTTACAGCCTCTGCAGTACATCTCTGCTCTTGTGTTATAGCCCTCTTTGACTAAATGCTAACATTGCATTTGCATTTCCAACTGCTAAATCCCTTCTACTTCAGGTCTATTTATCTTATTGTCTTATTTTACAGCCTCCTGTGTGGCACCTTGTCAAAGGCCTTCTGGATCACAGCCACTGGCTCTGCTTTGTCTAGCTACCCGGAATGAAGCATACAACAGTGATGGAGGGTGTGGCCTGGTGAATGGGAGATCTTTTCCTTTGAGCAGCAGGCTAACTGATGATTAGCATATTCTTTGATGACTGTATTTTGACAATTGCAAGGCTGCAGTAAAGTAGGGAGACTTTTCTACTTCAACGCAAATACAGCAGCAAAATAGGTCAATTCAACAGCAAAGTTCTGATCTCTTTGCCCTCACCATTTCCCCTGCACCGATATGGTCGGCGGGCTAAGTTGTGAAAGGCTGGATTTTTGCATTACCTTCCCAGTTAAGTGGCTCCTGTGAGGCCATAAGCTGATTGGACACATTTATCCAGCTCAACCCAGACAACCAAATGTATGCTGAGATTGTTTAGGACACTCTTAGAAATCTATCCCCCAACCAAAATTATACGACAGAAGTCATAGTAATCTTTTTCTGCTTTCACTTCTTCCCAAAGTTTCCAAATGTTCTATAGTTCAGACTCTGTATGAAATAAATGGACCTTCTTTTAAATTCGTGTCCTCCTCATTTCGGGGAATAAATATCAGCAGAAGCGGTCGGAATGGAGTGCTTTACAAATATTTTTACTCGTAGCCTGTAGTGTACTCTGGATCACATTGTGTTGAAGATGTAAATGCTTCACAACAGTATCCAGTGGTGATCTAAAGATTTCGGTCCAATCCCGAATTCTGGAGACATTACATTTACCCATCAGCTAGCTGTCTAGTCGCTCGCATTCTATTTCATTGCATTATCTGTGGAGGGATTTTCATTTCTGAGATGAAGTGTGGAGACTGGTTAAAAAAAATTCACTCTGATTTGGAATTGCGTTCAACTAGGCTGATTACATATTCTAGGATGGGAAAAATGCCAAGTTTGAGTGTGAGCAGGAGGTTCTGAAGCTGTCGGGGCCTTCCAGACTTCAACTTCAAGACCATAATTAAATACCACCAGACAGCGATTCACCCTCCGTAATCCCAGGCATGTACATCATGTCAAATGTTATTAATCCCAATGGACTGCAGCTCTTTACCCACACCGACACCTCTTTCATTCACAGCCATTCAAAACCTAACATCACCAAACCACATTCAACTTAACAGGTAATCATAGCACTGGGGATTCCCATCTCTCGAAGTATCCTGCAGTGCAGGGATAGTCCTCATGTGTCTATGTGAATGTCTCAAAATGCTCCATTCCTTCTGTAGGAGGAAGGTGTGCACCACTAGTGTGAATTTGTACTGTTCGGCTGAGGGATGGTGTGACTGGCATGCGGTTCGTCACCTCTACCAAGGAATGGGCTGCTCAGTTGGTAGGGGAACAAGCAGCCCATTGTTGGGGGAGCAAAGGGTAGTGTGCATTGTGCTGAAGGGGAGAGTGTATCTGCCCAGCCAGCCAGTGAAAAAGCCTGTATTCAGCTCCTGCCAGCTATACGTCAGACATCAATGTCTTCCTGACACACTGGATAAGAGTGATGCATCATGACACTACTGAAGCTTTATGTTTATCTCAGCGATCTCTGGAACGGAGCATCAGGCAAGGGCCACAAGAGGAACAGCCCCAGGGACCATTCTCCCAGCTTTACAGAACCGCACGTCAGAAGGAGCAGCCTAAAGTCAAGGCTCTCCTCTCCATCTCCACCATTGCAGAGACATTCAATGTCTGTGGGCGTGTGGACCTAGGGCTCTGACAAACAGCATCAGCGGGTTTGCTGCTGGCTGGCACTATTCTGTGGGGTCAGTGATAAGCAATGTATGTGATAGATAGCTGTTTTCCAACAGGGGGAGTTAGGAACAGCTCACACTGGCACTCACTGGTGAAGACATCAGGAACAATGGAGAGATAATACTTTACAAAATACTCGAAGGAAAAGGAGTAACCAGGCATGCTATAGAGCAGGGTCAAAGTGAGCACAGAGGGAGGGGCAACCTCAGGGGCATGGCCAGCCCTGGCGTCCAGGACCCAGTGATTACAGAGTTCCTTGGAGAAGCTCAGTGGGGTTCACCATTCACAGGTTGTGACTCCTATGCTTTGCTTTGTTTGATTTGTATTAGTAGCTAAAGTTCTATTTGCTAATCAGTTCTCATTCTCAGCTCCAGGACAGCTCTGCAGGAGTTCCCCAGGGGTAGTATCCTAGGCCCAGCCATCTTCACCTGCTTCACCAATGACCGTCCCTCCATTATAAGGTCAGTAGTGGGGATGTTTGCTGGTGGCTGCTCAATGTTCAGTACCATTCGCCACTCCTCAGATGCTGAAGACAATATCCAGGCTGACACATGACTAGTAATATTCGGGCCACACAAGTGCCAGGCAGTGACTATTTCCAGCAAAAGAGAACCTAACCATTGCTCCTTAAAATTCATTGGAGTTACAATTGCCTACTCCCCAATTCTATTAACATTCTGAATGTTATGATTAACCAGAATCTGAATTGAACCAGACAAATAAATACTATAGCTACAAGAATAGGTCAGAGGCTTGAAATTCTGTGATGAGTGACAAGGTACAAGTCAGGAGTGTGATGGAATAGTCTTCGAAACACCATCCAGGACAAAGCAGCCCACTTGATTGGCACCACATCCTCAAACACCTGCTTCCTCTACCACTGCAGCAGTGTGCCCTACTTACAAAAAGCACCCCAGAAATTCCTGAAGTCTCCTTTGACAGCACCTTCTAAACCCATGACCACTTCCATCTAAAAGGACAGGGGCAATGGATATACGGGAACATCACCACCTGAAAGTTCTCCTCCAAGCCTCTCATCATCCTGACTTGAAAAAACTCTCTGTCACTTTGTCAAAATCCTGGAAATCCCTCCTCTATCAGTATAGCGGGTGTCTCTATATCCCAAGGATTGCAGTGGTTCAAGAAATAAGATCACTATTACCCTCTCAAGGTGCAATTAGGAATGGCAATAAATGCTAGCCCAGATAGAAATGTCCATATCCCATAAATGAATGAATGAAAAAAATGTGTTGCCTCTTCCCAGAGTAACTGTGTCACGACAAGCGGCCACACTGCAAGTTCCATCCTGTCTGCACTGTGCAACATTACAGATGATGTCATCCTTTACTGTCAACAGACTCTCGCTGTAAAAAGCCCCTGTTCCACTGTTTCCCCGAATATGCACTTTGGTGTCTGTCCAGGTAACAGAAACTCGCACAAACACAACTTATATTGTTGTGTCAAAAATGGTTTAAATTTGGACAGAATAACACTGCTTTTATGAAGCACATCATGTGACAGCGTTTGGGATTTCTTTTGTTTTAATGGGAATTGGATGAGTGCTGAGCTCGTGTCAGTAATAACTTCCTGAGTCTGATTGCTTCACTCCAATTTCTCATAGTCTGCTGTTTCCAGGCATAATGGAAGATGCCAGACTCAACGTTTCTTCAGAAAGTCAATCACAGGAAGTGGACTTCACATTACTGATACTTAGAAGACAAGAGCTAAAATCTTATTAAGTTATTTAAGATTTAGTATTTTGTAGAATCTATTACTTCAGCGATATCGCTACACAGCTATGGTCTATTGTAATTAGCCACTGGCTCACCCTTAGAACATAGAACATAGAACAGTACAGCACAGAACAGGCCCTTCAGCCCACAATGTTGTGCCGACCATTTGTTTGACTTGTACAATCATGATCTAGAATGGTGGAGCAGGCTTAAGATTTGAATGGCTCGCTCCTACTTCTGTGCGTTCCTATCTCTGGCAGTATATACTGTTGTTCCTGTTTAATAGAAATCATTTTCACTCCCTGTAACTCTAGGAAAGCCAAGCATTGAATAACTTGATAACAGCGCATCACAATTTAACATGACAGTCTTTTAGCGTTTAATGTTAACAAATAAGTTAAAGTGGGAGATAACTATCATGCAATAAAACATCAAAACAAAACAAAGAACTGCAGATGCTGCAAATCTGAAGCAAAAATGAAAATTGCTGGGGAAACTCAGCAGGTCTGGTAGTATCTGTGGAGGGAAAACAGACTCAATGTTTCAATCCAGTGACTCTTCTTCAGAATAGAATGAAAGGGAGTGCTGCACTGTCTGAGTTGCCATTTCTTTTTGAATGAAAGCTCTAAGCACTCTACATGCTCTGCTGGAAAAAGATCGCCCTCTACTTCGTTTTGAACTACATCAAAGAGCAGTAGCATGTACCTAATGTCCTGGAAAAGCCTAGTGTTCAGCCTTAATCCATGAGGTTACTTTCATTTCACACCATAACTCACCCTGAAGAAACTGGCCACAACTTTCTGATTCAGAAGTGAGACGGGGCTATTCACTGAGCCTTAGCTGACACCACAAGCTACTGAGGATGACACACATTGGAGATAGTTTCCTCAAAGCCTGTTCAGAGATATTGTTACACATCTCTGGAGCAGGTGGGGCCTGAACCCAGGCCTCCTGGCTCAGAGGTAGTGCTACTACCACTGCGTCACAAGGGCATGGGAAGGAGGGTTAGATATTTTCTAATCATCCTGTTCAGAATTGCTACTACAGGTCTCTGGAGTAGGCAGGATATGAACTGAGACAGAATAGGCCAGGAGGTAGGGACCCTACCACTGCAACCTCCTTGATACTTATTATAAACCATGGCTTTTATAGAGTCAGATAGAAATTGGGTCATCATACCAGTGCCAGCATGACAGGAACGTTTCCAGGATTGCTCAAATTACAAATTTGAATCACTGGAACCAGTGTTAGTGATGTTGTGCAAAAATTCAATGTTTCATTTCAGGCGTTCGGGGAATGGGAAGAAACAATTGATCCAGAATATCCCAGTTTTGGGAAATCTTGCCAAATGGCCAACAGGAGGCAATGACATGACGGACTCTGGGGATATGGCTGATGGCCCAGGGAGATGAGGGTTTCCTCATCTGAAATGTGTAATGTCAAGAACTCACTGTGTTTATAAGGTGCACTGGCAACTCCACAGACGAGTGCTGAATGTCTCCCTGTTGGTGGTTCAGGAAGGAGTTGTTGTCTAATGATCCTGGGATGTAGTTCATGTCTGCTCGATTACAGAATACTTGGTTCAGGCAGCTGCTCTCAGAACAACCTGATTCACCGCAAAACCTAGAATTAAATAATGAAACAAGTCACTTTTATTTATCATATCTGCATTGATTCTTGCCAGCTTTTGCCTTCTTACTTCCATTTTTGAATGTATTTATTCCTTTCTGGAGATCATTCCATGAATACCAGGGACTACCTGTCATCTTGTTTAGACAGCTACTATTCAAAGTTGAATCTGTGGTTATGTTGTAATTATGTCACTGCACTAGTTATCCAATAGCCCCGGGTTAATGTTCTGGGGACATGGGCTCGAACCCTACCATGGGCAGATGGTGAAATTTGCAGTCAGTGAAAATCTAGAAGAATCAGCCAGGCTGAACTCCAGTGGATGCAATCCTGACTGATCCGATTTCTCCTCATTTGTTATATCTGCTGTCCCACAAATCAGCCTGATAAACCTTCGCTGCACTCCCTGTTTTGTAAAATTTTGTTAGCTCAGATAAAGAGACCAAAACTGCCTGCAATATTCCAGGTGCAGTCTTACCAAGTCCCTGTACAGCTGCAATAAGACATCCCTGCCTCTGTACTTGAATCCACTCGCTATGATGGCCAGCATACCATTTGGTTTTCTTACTGCCTGCTATACCTGCATGCTTACTTTCAGCGACTGGCATACAAGGGCACCCAGCTTTCATTGAACATTCCTGTCTCTCAATTTATATCCTTTCAGATAATAGTTTGCCTTCCAGCTTTTGCTTGCAAAGCAAATAACCTTATATTTACCTTCAGCTGCCACCAATTTGCCCACTCACTCAATTTTGTTCAAATCACACTGAAGCTCCTCTGCAACCACCTCACAGCTCACCCTCCCACCTAACTTTGTGCCAATTTAGATTTCATCCAAGTCGTTTCTGTTGTGAATAACTAGGGTGAACCACTGATTCTTGCAGTATTCCACTTGCGAGTTTTGAGAAGATTTGTAGCTCAGGTTGAGGTTCTGGATGTGAGTTTGCTCGCTGAGCTGGAAGATTCATTTTCTGACGTTTCGTCACCATTCTGGGTAACATCATCAGTGAGCCTCCGACGAAGCGCTGGTGTTATGTCCCGCTTTCTATTTATCTGTTTAGGTTTCCTTGGGTTGGTGATGTCATTTCCTGCATTGGTGATGTCATTTCCTGTTAGTCTTCTCAGGGGATGGTAGATTGGCTCCAAATCAATGTGTTTGTTGATGGAGTTCCGGTTGGAATGCCATGCTTCTAGGAATTCTCGTGCGTGTCTCTGATTGGCTTGTCCTAGGATGGATGTGTTGTCCCAATCAAAGTGGTGCCCTTCCTCATCTGTATGTAAGGATACGAGTGATAGTGGGTCATGTCGTTTTGTGGCTAGTTGATGTTCATGTATCCTGGTGGCTAGCTTTCTGCCAGTTTGTCCAATGTAGTGTTTGTCACAGTTCTTGCAAGGTATTTTGTAGATGACATTCGTTTTATTTGTTGTCTGTATAGGGTCTTTTAGGTTCATTAGCTGCTGTTTTAGTGTGTTGGTGGGTTTGTGGGCTACCCTGATGCCAAGAGATCCGAGTAGTCTGGCAGTCATTTCGGAAATGTCTTTGATGTAGGGGAGAGTGGATATGGTTCCTGGGCCCGTTTTGTCTGTGTGTTTGGGTTTATTGCTGAGGAATCGGCGGACTGTGTTCATAGGGTACCCATTCTTTTTGAATACGCTGTATAGGTGATTTTCCTCTGCTCTGCGTAGTTCCTTTGTGCTGCAGTGTGTGGTGGCTCATTGGAATAATGTTCGAATGCAGCTTTGTTTGTGGGTGTTGGGATGGTTGCTCCTGTAGTTCAGTATTTGGTCCGTATGTGTTGTTTTCCTGTAGACGCTGGTTTGAAGTTCCCCATTGACTGTTCGCTCTACTGTGACATCTAGGAATGGCAGTTTGTTGTTTTCCTCCTCTTTTGTGAATGTTGTGAACACATCCATCCTAGGACAAGCCAAACAGAGACACGCACAAGAATTCCTAGAAGCATGGCATTCCAACCGGAATTCCATCAACAAACACATTGGCTCCAAATCAATCTACCATCCCCTGAGAAAAAGAACAGGAAATGACATCACCAACCCAAGGAAACCTAACCAGATAAATAGAAAGCGGGACATAACACCAGCGCTTCGGAGGCTCACTGATGATGTTACCTAGAATGGTGATGAAACGTCTGAAAACTAACCTTCCAGCTCAGCGAGCAAACTCACATCCAGTATTCCACTTATCAGAAAAAGACCCGTTTATACATCCCTTTTGTTTCCTGTCTGCCTACCAGTTCTCCATCCCTGTCAATACACCGACCCCAGTCTCATGCACTTTAATTTTACACGCTAATCTCTTATGTGGGACTTTGCCAAAAACCTTCAGAAAGTCCAAATAAACCCACAGTCCACTGGCTCCCCTTCATCAATTCTACTACAGAGGCAGTTGCCGAGTGGTTTTATTTCTGGACTGATAATCCAGAGACCCACAAAATGTCCTGGGGACTCAGGTTCAGTGTCTGCCGCCAGCCAGTAGAATTTAAATTCAATAAAATCTGGAATTAACAGTCTAATGATGACCATAATTCAATTGTCAGGAAAAACCCATCTGGTTCACTTCTGTCCACTGGGGAAGGAAATTGCCATCCTTACATGGTCTGGCCTACATGTGACTCCAGACCAACAGCAATGTGGTTTTCTCTTAACTGCCTGCTGAACAATTAGGGATGGGCAATAAATGTTGGCCCAGCCAGAGATACTCACATCCTATAAGTGAACGAAAAAAAGTTACATTTTCGAAAAATTCCAATGGATTTGTGAAGGGCTTCAGCACACCACCTCGTTCCCTGCCAATATCTCTGTCTCAGGCTTGCTGCAGTGCCCCAGCAAAGCTTGGTACAAGCTGGAAGAACAATACCTCACTTCCACTTGGGATTTCTCTGGCCTTCTGGACTCAATATCAAGTTCAACAGTTTTAGGGCTTGAGCCACCTTCTCCCATATCCTTAACCCAAACCCCACTTACCAGACCTTTAATCACATGGTCTGCTATTACACGCTACCCATCATTAGTCACTAATAGTCTCCATTTGCAGCCATTTAGGCTGATGGTTATCCACTCCTTCATCTGTCCAACTGTTGTTCTTTCTTTTTGAGCTCTTTCTCCACCTTTTGTTGGCTCCTTACCCCCTCCCCACCCCCAGCTTCTGCATAAAAAGCAACATTTTCCCAGCTACCATCAGTTTTGAGGAAGGGTCACTGGACTCAAAACTTTAAGTCTGATTTCTCTCCACAGATGCCACCTGACCTGTTGAGCTTTTCCAGTAATTTCTGTTTTGTTTCTGATTTCTAGCATTCACAGTTATTTTGGTTTTTATTTTGTAAACCCATGCTGACTCTGTCCAAACCTATCACTGTTTTCCAAGTGCTCAGTTATATCTTTTAGTATCAGTTACATCTTTTAAAATGAACTCTAGTATTTCCTAATGTCAGACTCACTGGTTCATTATCCCTGTGTTTTTCTCTGCCTCCCTTCTCAAATAGAGGGGCTAATTCTGTCCAATCTCAAGAACTGTTCCAGAGTCGATAGAATCTCAGAAGGTGGCCACCAATACATCCATTATTTCTAGGGCCACTTCCTTAGCTACTCTGGAGTGTAAGTTATCACGCCCTGGGAATTTATTGGCCTTCACTCCTATCAATATCCCCTACACTATTTCCAACTGATACAGATTTCCTTCAGCTCCCCCCTCACCCCTGACTAGCTCTTGTATTGCTAAAGTTTTTGGTGCATTATTTGTCCTCCTTTATGAAGACAGGGCAAAAGTATACATTCAATTAGTTTGTCATCTTTGTTCCCAATTTCTAATCTGGCTCACTGGAAAGTCATCAGGATTGGGTATGATGGCTAATTGTCAAGAACCAGGGGCCATAAGTATGGTAGCCCCTAAAAAATGTCCTTAAAGCTGACCCACCGTCTACTTCACAGTTTCCCATTAACGGTGTTAGCTAAATCAACAGACTGAGCACTAAACCAAAACCTTCCTCGATTGTATAATCAGTTTGGAAAACTCAGATAGTGAAAGTTTCGCCGACACAATTTCTTTGTAGATGAGTTTAAATCAAAAATGGGACAGCAAGATCACCAGCGTCAATCCTAGTCTGTGCTGGATTAATGAATGTTGGTTCATTGGAATGGCCCCACCATTATATGCTAAGAGGGTGGGGGCAATATTAACTAGAATCCTCACTGACCACTGTCCACAAACTCTTCCTGAATAGTCCCTCTAAGTGAGCACTGAATGAGGACGGGTGCTAGGATTAGTTTACTTAATGCCCTTAATGAAGGCAAGTGTTGCATTTATATAACACCTTCCTGAATTTATAACATGTCAATGTTCTTCAGATTCAGTGTTTTTGAAGGGCATTTATTGTTGCAATGTTGAAAACACAGGAACCAATCTGCAGACAACAGGATGCCAGATGAGATAGTAAGAACTGCGAATGCTGGAGTCTGAGGTAACACAGTGAGGAGCTGGATGAACAGAGCAGGCCAGGCAGCATCATTGGAGCAGGAAAGCTGATGTTTCAGGGTGGGAACCTTCTTCAGAAATGGGGGAGAGGAATGGGGTTCTGAAATAAATAGAGAGAAGGGGGAGGCAGCGATAGAAATTGGATAGTAGAGCGGACAGGTGGGAGAGAAGACGGACAGGTCAAGGAGGCGGGATGAGGCTAGAAATGGTGAGTGTAGGTGTGCAGTGGTGGGGATTGGTCAGAGAGGTGGGTGGAGTGGATAGGAGGGATGAGGAGGGGGTGTCTACAATTGGGTTGTAGGCTTCATATTCTGCTTGGGAGCCTACAACTCACTGGTCTCAATGTGGACTTTACCAGTTTCAAAATCTCCCCACCCCCGACCTCATCCCAAGACCAGCAGCGCCCTCCCATCCCCGCCTCATTGACCTGTCTGTCTTCCCTCCCACCTATCTGCTCCACTATCTACTGCATCCCATTCTCTCTATCTATTTCAGAACGCCCTTCTTCTCCCCCATTTCTTGAGAAGGGTCCCAACCTAAAATGTTAGCTTTCCTGCTCCTCTCATGCTGCCTGACCTGCTGTGCTCCTCTGGCTCTACACTGTATTATAAGACACCAGATGATCTGTTTGGAGTTGTTAACTGAGGAACAGGTCCCTGTGGAAGGTTCCCTTGCTCTTATTGAAACTGGTGCCTTGGCATCTTTTAAACCCACCTCACAGAGTAGATAGGGTCTCAGACTTACCTCTCATCTGGAAGAAGATACCCCCAGCAATGTAGCTTTACCCCTGCCTCACAGGAATGGTCAGTCATGAGTGTTCTGCTCAAGTCTCTAAAAATCAAACTTAGCATCACAATCTTCTGAGTCAGAGGGGAGTGCCTGTTCCCAACAGAGCCATGGTTTCCACATCAATCAGCCTGCTCCCACTAACTGAACACAATCATTGACTATTTGGGCGAAGTACTCGAGAATGTCTGAGCACTATTGGAACCTTATCCATGCTCACAAAGAGGAAGGGAGAAAAGTTTTGATGAGGTGGGAGGGATGAAACAGGACACTGCTTTAAAGGTATTAGCCAAATGACAGTACTATCTGTTGGATCAGCATTGATTGACTTGTAATGCCTAATAGTCATTTGGTAATTTGCCAAGTGAGGACAATGCTGAGGTTTATGCACTCCCGTCCAATGATATCTGATATTGTGCAAATTGACACACGCTTCTTAAAACATTTACAGCCATTCTAACCAAACACCAAATTCGATTTAAGGTCCCTATGATGGAGATCCTTGTCAGCTGCAACGTATAGTATTTCTGAGGTTCTGACTTGAGACCAACGTGTAATTCAAACCCTAAGCCTTAATTAAGTCTCTGAGGATGTGCTACCTGCTTGACGTCAGTTATGCTGCTACTGTGTCCAAAAGATTAACCAAGTAATGTGAAATGTCTTAGCCATTTCTTCATTTTTACAGTCACAAATAGCATCATGTAAGCCTGTCACTGTGCAGACTCAATGAAATCAGATAGCATTATCAAGACCAAAATCCAAACAGCTAAATAGCTGGATTCCCAGATTATATTACAGTGTTCAATTCATAAAATAATACACCACAGAATGAGGCAGTTCAGTCCAATGAGTGTATTTCAAATCTTTTGAAAAGCAAACCAGTTAGTCCAAATCTCTTACCCAAGAAAAACAGAAGTTGCTGGAAGAGCTCAGCAGGACTGGCAGCATCTGTGAAGAAAGATCAGAGTCAACGTTTTGGGTCTTTTTCAGAATTTTTCTGAGGAAGGGTCACTGGACCCGAAATGTTAACTCTGATTTTTTCTTCAGCTGCCAAACCTGCTGAGCTGTTCCAGCAACTTCTGTTTTTGCTCCTGATTTACAGCATCTGCAGTTCTTTTGGGTTTTTTTTTCAGTCCCAACCTACTGCTTTTTTTTCCCAAATCCCTGCAATTGGCTTGCCTTTAAACAGTAATTTGAAGGCTCCTACTGAAGCTGCCCCCATCACTGAGTTAGACAAGTCCTGGCCATTTGCTGCATAAAGAACCTTTCCCTCAGATCACCTCTGGTTGTTCTGTCGGTCACTTTAAATCTTTGCCTTCTGATTATTGACCAACAGATTCTGTATTTAATCAATCAAATCCTGCATGATGTTAAACACTGCCTCTTACAAATCTGTTCTCAAGGATGGTCAGTTAGCTCAGTTGAATGGGCAGATAGTCTCTGCTGCAGAGTGATGTCAACAGTGTGGGCTCACCTCCTGAGGTGACTTCTCAACCTCACCAGAGGCATGTGACCTCAGGTAAGGCCACCGCTAAATCTCTCTGTAATGAGAGTGTAGCTCTTTGGTGTGGTAAGATTACAGTGATGTTATTTTTTACTATACAACTAAGGAGAAAAGCCTTAACTTCTCCAGTCTTTCCCTCATCACAGAAATCATTCCAGTGAATCTCTTCTATTACCCTCTCCAAAATGATCATGTGCTTCTTTAATGAGATGGCCACAGATGGGCACAATCTTCCAGCTGGGGATGAATTAATATTCCAGAAAGGCTATCATAATCTCCCAGATTTTTGACTCTGACTCACGATTAATTTATCAAAGTGGACACAGTAGATTGAGACAGAAATCGATTGTGGTCATGTTGAGTGGTGGACCAGGCTGATGGGGCCAGTTGGACCCACACTCCTATTTCCTAAGTACTTATACTCTTGTTTTGGCAATGTAGATGAAAGCTGAGTGTAATTAATTTTGAATGCACCATTCGGTGAATAACAAGTTTCGTAGAAACAGTGACAGCCTGTGAACTATAGGCTATGGTGTTGCTGGAGAAGAATTAACAATGCTAATATAATCACTACTAAAAAATACTATGAAAATCCAGCTGATTACTGAGAACAACCCATCCCTCAGCCTGTGGAAGCTGTCTCAGCTGGTACGCCAACACATGGCATCTAAAGGCACCTAGACAGACAAAGAAGGCAGCCTCCGTGGAGACACAAAACCCCAGCCACACAAAATCCAGAGGGGGAATAAAACCAGCTGCTACACCCAATCTTGGGACAGAATCAACGGCAGCAAATAAGAAATATTGCTGCATAAAGACATTGACATGTTTTAGATTAGTAGCTTCAGGCCACAGACTGTTAGTCAGGAGACTTTGGTGCAGACAGTGACACTGCTTCAGGTTAACATTTGAAGCAGTTGTAAATTAATTGACTTTGAGCTTATTTGTTTAGATTCACAGACTTTAAAATAATATTGTGTAAAATTAACAAGTGAATGCTTCCATGAATTTTGTGTGAAATGTTTGCCGCACCTCAGTTTTTTGTCCACAATTCTGTCTGTTCCCAGCCTGAAGTATATAATCAACTGTCTTTCAAAGTAATTTATTAAAACAGCTTCCACCATGATTTCAGAGGTTTTCCAGATCCTAAAATCACTAAGTGAAAGAAATTCTCCTCCTATCTCTTATTGATGTCTTGTTAATGGCTTTAAATCTACGGTCTTTGCTTACTGACCAGAGGGAATAGTTTCTCTCAACCAAAAACTGCAAGCACCTTGTAAACCATTATGAGGTCACAACTTAACATTCTGTGTTTCAAGGAGTTTAGTTTTAACTTCTTTCAGTTTCTCCTCAGAACTGAAGTTTGAACATGTTCCAGAGAGTGACAAACAGAGCAGTGTGATCAAACAGATGCGGCTTTGCTCAAATCTTATATGCAGTCAGACATTGCTTTCATCTTAGAGCCCTGCAATCTCTGACCAGTTAAATAATATATTTCTTTTATTCTTCCTGCAAAAATGGACAATTTCACATATCCAAAATTATACTCCATTTGTCAAATTTTTGTCCGATCACTCGACCAATACCTATATCCCTTTGAGGTCATCTTATATTTTCTGCATAACTTATTTTCCCACCTACCTTCACATCGTCAGAAAATTTAGCTCCATACTTTCGGCCTCTTTATCCAAGTAATTTCTATGAATCAAAAAATGTTAAAGCCCCAGTGCACCACCTGTTATTAACCTTCTACTCAAGCCAATATGATCCCCCAGGTATCATGGCCTTTTATTTTCTGCAGTAATCTTTGTTGTGGTACCTTATCAAATACCTTCTGGAAATCTAAGTACTGTCTTTGAAGGTGTCAGAAGAAGTTGGGAAGTTTATAAAAAAGGCATGAACTTTTTGCGTCCAGCAGAAGTAGATTAGGAAGCAGGAATCTGCTAGGGTGTAGTGGAATGGCTCCTCAAAGCATTCCCATCTTGGAGTAATCTTGACCAACAGGAGGTGACCACAGCAGAGGTTATGGAGTTCGTGGGGTGTGGGATGACAATTGGGTCTATTAGTGAAGCCATTGGAGGTTCCCTGCTGCAGGAATCTCCAGCATTTAGCTCTTCCAGCTGCTAACTGTCTGCCCAAATAGCTTCATGAAAATTGGGTCTGAATAACTCCCTGATCTTGCTGGCTGCCAGGGTTTTGTATGTTGCAGCTGTAGGCACTGTCGATATAAGGTGTATTCTCACCACAGTCTGTGATGGTGTAAACTCTGCCCAGTCAATCAGCTGCCAGGAGTCTGCTTTAGTGTCTGCTTAGTCCGGTGTTATAGAGGAAATCTATTGGGACTCTCACAAGAAGCAGCTCTTGTCTCAAACAAGATGCAGCTATTGAATATTAGTAACAGGATGCAAGTCACATTGGTGTGGCAAACATGGATAGTGAGCTTGTTGACTTGCTCGCCAAGCTGGCTAGTTTTTGTTCAAATGTTTCATCACCATGCTAGGTGAAGCCATCCATGGAGCCTCTGATGAAGTGATGTTATTCTACTCCGCTCGGAATTTATACTGTCCGGTCCGTTATGGTGAGCACTACCGTTTCCGAAATAATTAACTGGCTGTGAAGTGGAGCTAAATTTCAGGGGACTTTGGTGTTTGATAAAAATATAAGTCATTTTCCACCTCGGCTTATTTAACATACTTAAGAGCAGCAGATACACAGGAATACCACCAACTTCACGTTCCCCTCATAAGGAGTCATACAGCATGAAAACAGATCCTCTGGCTCAATTTGTCTGCACTGATCAGCCTTCCCAATCTGACCTAGTCTCATTTGCCAGCATTTGGCCCATATCCCTCTAAACTCTTCCAATCATGTACCCATCCAGAGGTCTGTAATTGTACCAGTCTTTGCCACTTCCTCTGGCAATTTGTTCCAGATACACACCAGCCCCTGCATGAAAAAGCCATTCACCATCCTGACTTGGAAATACGTTGCCATTCCTTCACTGTCACTGGGTAAAAATCCTGGAATTCCTAAGAGCATTGTGGGTCAACCTACAGCACAGGGACTGCATCTGTTCAAGAAGGCAGCTCACCCCCACCTTCTCAAGGGGATGAGCAATAAATGCTGGCTTATCCAGTAATACCTGCTTCCCACAAATAAATTAAAACAACACTCATCCCAATATCTGATTGTTTGATTCACCCCTTGTGCAATTCTACATTCGTTAACTAAACAAGTTGCCAGCACAGCACTGTTAGTTCTATAGCAATGATTGGCAGCACTGAGCACCACCTTTAACTATTAAGCTTTTTCCACATAGCCACTGGGCATGAGCCAGAGTTCAAGTAAGCATGGTATATAAATTTCACACACCCTGAAATTTGTTGTTTATTATATATAGCATTCTCACCTCTCAGCCAGAAGGCTATAAGTAGCACAAACCTTGCTATAGAAATGCAAACCTTTAATCCAAGCTAGGGAGCCCTTGAGGTCCTGTGGTCACGTCCTTACCACTGAACCAAAGGCCTGGATGCAAGTCCCACCTGCTCTAGAGGGGTGTCATCACATGCCTAAATTGGTTGATTAAAAATATCGACAATCTAGGCTAGCACTTCCATATCGATCTAGAGGAATGTTGCATTGTCAAAGGGGCTGTCTGTTGGTTGAGATTTTGATCTGAAAACCAAACTGCCTGCTTAGATGAATGTAAAAAATCACACAGCACCATTTAAAAGAACAGGACAATGTGATCCATGTTGTCCAAAGGCCAATGTTTATCTTTTGTAACTACAACTTAAAAATACTTCTTCAGCTGTCAAGTGCTTTGAATGTCCTCAGAAGTACTATAAATTGCAATTTTCTTCTCTTTCTTTTTATTGAGAACATGGGTTTTTCAAACATGTGGAAGAAATAGAAATAACAAATGATTAACACTCATGCTGGTCAATTAATTATATTAAAAAGGCATCTGGGTTGTACAGTCTAATTGTGAAATTAGATTACAGTGAGGCCAATATTAAGGGGACTCTGATTTGTAAAGTGCAGCTGGCCAACAATGACTAAAGCAGTTTTTAATGTTTGATCTCTGCACTGAAAATTTCCGTTTTCATTCCCAACAGGGCATAAAAAAGTGACAAAGGTCCATCAAAGTTTGCTTCAGAGAATTAACTTAAGTCAGGACACACTGCAAACATCGGAACATCCCAGAGTTGTGAAATGCACAGTATAAATACAAGCATTTCTGTTTTGGAATAAAGAAACTGGAAATTCACACAGGCTTCTTTATGCCTCCATTCATGTCTAGCTTTTCTTGTTGGTATGTTAATTGGTATACAGTACGCTGATGTGAGCAAAATGTACTACTGGTATCATCTATTAAGCAACTTATAGTTTCAACTATTGTCCTGGCTGGTCTCCTAACCTCTGTCTGGATGCATCAGCTGACGCCTCCAAATTGTAATCCATACCAAATCACACTCACCTATCAACTTGTTCTTGTGGGTCCTTGGTGGTCCAATGTCTCAGATTTAACATTCATATTCCAATGTTTAACTTCCACCAGGGTCTTGCCTTTGCCCCATCCTGTAACCTCCTGTACCCTCCTCATATACCCCAGTTCTGTTAGTCAGACCTGTTATGCAAACCCTCCTTTAACACCAACATTGGTTGTCACATCTTGAGCTGTTCAGACCCATTCTCTCGGAGCTGAAGCCTCTGCAGCTCTACATCCCCCTTGTGACAATATTTAAAACCTATCTCCTTCATCTAATTTTCATTCACCCCTGATATCTTGTCCTTTGGAAAAACGTCTAAGTTTACTTCAATGCTTGATGAAGTACCTTTGAGTCTTTCTCTACCCCCCCCCACCCCCAAACCCCAGCAGCATTGGGAATACATGTTTATACAGATGAACTGTATGAAAAGCCATTAGATATAGAACTATGGGAACACCAGCACCCACAAGTTCCCTTCCAAAATGGGTTTATCACTCACCATCCTGACTTGGAAATATATTGCCATTCCTTCACTGTTGCCAAGTCAAAATCCTGGAATTCCCTCCCTAAGGGTGTTACGGGTCTAACCTCAGCACACGGACTGCAACAGTTCAAGAAAGTGGCTCACAGCCACCATCTCAACAGCAGCTAGGGATGAGCGATGTCTACATGCCATGATTGAATAACAACAATTCTATTCTCTGTTTACAAATTTCTGGCCAGCTAAGGTGTTACTCCTTGATAATAAAATGTGAGGCTGGATGAACACAGCAGGCCAAGCAGCATCTCAGGAGCACAAAAGCTGACGTTTCGGGCCTAGACCCTTCATCAGAGAGTGTTACTCCTTCCCCCTTTTTGTTAAAATAAAATCGTCTCTGCAGAGACTGTTGGTTGTTTTATGAGAGTGAGTCCATGTTTGAGATTACGAAAATCTACTTCCGGATGATTGCTCAGATATTAACCAATTCTGACAATGGTTTCAAGAATAGTTTTATGTCACAATAAATGAATTATTTTGAGCTCATTACGGAAGTCTCATCCTTTTTGCTTGATTGTAGTACAAAAAGAAATCAATTGGTTATTTTGGTGTTTGTATCAAAACATTTATACTAAAGGTGTGACGTGTGGATTAGTGCTGCTCAATCATCAGTGCATTTCTCTTGTCACAATTGTAATGTAGTTCAAGGGCTCGGAGTTTGCATCATGGACATGGCAATTGCAGCTTACTAACTGGTGAAGGATAAAGGACAATTATCCGATTTCTTATGTTTTAGAACCAAAATGACATTGCAAATGGCTAAAATAGTCCTTCAGATGACTGGTTTACAGGATTTAACTAGGGTTAAATGTTACGATTCTCATGGGAGGGGAAAGCTAGTAATCAAGCCCCAGAACGCAATGAGCTGCACCAAAAATCTAAAGAAATGGCTCTGAAGAAGGGTCTAGGCCTGAAACATCAGTTTTCCTGCTCCTATGATGCTGCTTGGCCTGCTGTGTTCATCCAGCTCCACACCTTGTTATCTCAGATTCTCCAGCATCTGCAGTTCCTACTATCCCCAAAAATGTAAATGCTTTAGTTAAATCACTAAAATGGTCAACTTGTTTCTCCTTTGTAATCTTAGTCAGAATAAAAGAAACATCTCCCAGGCTTTTGTAATGAACATAGAACATAGAACATAGAACAGTACAGCACAGAACAGGCCCTTCAGCCCACAATGTTGTGCCGACCATTGATCCTCATGTATGCACCCTCAAATTTCTGTGACCATATGCAAGTCCAGCAGCCTCTTAAATGTCCCCAATGACCTTGCTTCCACAACTGCTGCTGGCAACGCTTTCCATGCTCTCACAACTCTCTGTGTAAAGAACCTGCCTCTGACATCCCCTCTATACTTTCCTCCAACCAGCTTAAAACTATGACCCCTCATGCTAGCCATTTCTGCCCTGGGGAATAGTCTCTGGCTATCAAGTCTATCTATGCCTCTCATTATCTTGTATACCTCAATTAGGTCCCCTCTCCTCCTCCCTTTCTCCAATGAAAAAAATCCGAGCTCAGTCAACCTCTCTTCATAAGATAAGCCCTCCAGTCCAGGCAGCATCCTGGTAAACCTCCTCTGAACCCTCTCCAAAGCATCCACATCTTTCCTATAATAGGGTGACCAGAACTGGACGCAGTATTCCAAATGCGGTCTAACCAAAGTTTTAGAGAGCTGCAACAAGATCTCACGACTCTTAAACTCAATCCCCCTGTTAATGAAAGCCAAAACACCATATGCTTTCTTAACAACCCTGTCCACTTGGGTGGCCATTTTAGGGAATCTATGTATCTGCACACCAAGATCCCTCTGTTCCTCCACGCTGCCAAGAATCCTATCCTTAATCTTGTACTCAGCTTTCAAATTCGACCTTCCAAAATGCATCACCTCGCATTTATCCAGGTTGAACTCCATCTGCCACCTCTCAGCCCATCTCTGAGCTCAAAAATAATCTTCCCGCTCGTGAAAGATTTGAGAGTAAAAGGGCATAAATTAAAAATAACTAATTAATTGGAAGCAAATATATCTTTACATTAAATAGTAAAACTGATTAACAATTTAGTTACTATACAGAAGCAAACTATATCCTCTTAATCCCAGATATGCACATTCACATGACAAATAATACAATCCTGCACAGATTTTAAATAAAGGAGAAAATAGAGCAGTGAGCTAAGTGTCCAAATTCAAAGAATAAAATGGGAAGACTTCTCACAGTCCAGTTGAATTCATGTTGACAAGACTAAAATATTGTCAGCCATAGAATTGATGACATCTTCAAATCAGACTTCAGATGAGGATTTGTTGGAAATCCATATATTTGACTTTATCAAGTTTCTAATATATTTCAGCTTAAAGGGAGACAGAGAGATGTAAGCTTTGCTTTATGGCTTTCTCCTTACCTTCTGGGAGAGAAGTATGTTACCTTTCCAGCTTGGAGGTCTTTCTTAGACTGACACATGCAGGTATGCTGGAAATGACAGCAACTCCAGCCCAGAGGCTGTTGCTAAACCACCTTCAGCACAGAACCTCTTCTGAACCAGTTTGTCCAGCATTTAAAGTAATAAAACCCATCTCCTACCTTCCTGAAAAATTTTGATTGCCTTGTCTCCATGAAGTCATTCGACTTCTCATAAACTGTAGGTGAACCACAACTCTTCTTAACTTTTGACTTTTCAGTTGAAAGAAGTCACTTGATAAGCCCTCTGCAACACATAAATTGTCCAAATACTTCCATTTCTTCAAACTCCTTTCATATAGTCAGTTTTTTTAAAAGAACTATTCATTCCCAAATTTGAAGTCTGCTTCATTAAGATTTGGCATGAAAAATACACAAAAAAGACACCAGACTTACATTCACCCATTCTCATTTATTCATAATATAAAATTTATTTATTTGTGCCATGGTGGTCAAACCATGGCCTAAGAAGGGAAATTAGAAGTAGCATTAGATCCAAGGAAGAGGCCTACAAATTGGCCAGAAAAGAAACAGACCTGAGGACTGGGAGCAGAAGGCATGAATGAAAGAAAGGGAAAACAGAGTATGAGGGTAAACTTGTAGAAAACATAAAAACTGTTGCATGTTAAGCCAAAAAGATTGGTGAAGACAAATCCAGGTCCCTAACAGTCAGAAACAGGGGAATTTATAAATGGGAAACAAAGAAATGGCTGACCAAGTAAATACATATTTTGGTCTAGTAAGAGGGAGGAACTGAGGAAATCAGTTTTAGTAAAGAAATTGTGTTGTGGAAATTGATGGGATTGAAGACCGATAAATCCTCAGGGTATAAGACATCATGGGGTACTCAAGGAAGGGGCTTTAGAATAGTGGATGGAATGGTAGTTATTCCCTAAGGTTCTTTAAATGCTGGAACAGTTCCTACAAATCAGAGGAAATGTAACCCCTCTCTTCTAGAAGGGGGGCAGAAAAAAAAGTCAATGAATTATAGACCAGGCAGCCTGCTGCCAGTAGTAGGGAAACTGCTACAGGACATGATAAAAGATTTATTATCAAACTGCTTAGAAGACAGTAGCAGGATTGGACAGAATCAGCATGGATTTATGAAAAAAAAACAGGAGATCTGATTAAATATTTAAAATCTTGATAGGTCTGAACAGACTAAAGGTGGAGTAGATCTTCCCGCTCGTGAAAGATTTGAGAGTAAAACGGCATAAATTAAAAGTCATTTGTAAAAGAAATAAAAGTGACCTGAGGATAAATGTTGTCATGTAGTGGCCGGTTATGGTCTGGAATGCACTGAGACGGTTGCAGGTTCAATCAAGTCATTCAGAAGGGAGTTTTAAAATTATTCAAAAAGAAATAATGTGCAGGGTTATTTGGAGAAAACATGAGGATGGTATTTGGTGAGTGGCTCATTTGGAGAGCTGACACAGACACAATGGACTGAATGGCCTCCTGTACTGTAATAATTCTGTGGTTTTGTCAGCTATTGTCTACTTCCATTAATATTTCTGGGAATGGAAGGCATTAATCACTGGAGGCTAGGTTGAGAGAATTATTATCCAGCCAGTTATCAATATTTCCATAAGTTTCTTGCCAAATGCAGTTCCAGGTGAAACTTTCTAACTGGTGAAATCACATTCATAATTACTCATTAAAATTCAATGATGCGATTTGAGAAAAAGGCAAGCATTTTCACCAACCTGCTGTCCTCACGCAAACGGCTAAAAACAGATGAACCAAGCAAGTTGTTTCTTGTGGTTTGTGGAATTTAACTATATGAAATTGCTGCTACAGTTTCCTACAGAACAAGTTGCTACACTTGCAGTAATCCAAATGTTATTGGGTTATTAACAAAATAAAAATCTTTCCTTATATATCTGTAACATAATGATTTCTGTCCAATCAGCAATTCTTGCTTAGGAAGTATCTGCAAAATGTAATCCTTTGAAATATAAAAGAGATTAATTACTATGATTTATGTCCTCTTAAAATGCCATTTCTCAGGATCACACTCACGTTACCTGTTACATTGATAGCCTCAATGCATAATTCTTTCTATTAGTCAGAGTAACTGATGGCTAATGTTGTTCCAGGGATTTATATGTAAGTACAGGCTGTGTTAAGGCTTGTACAATGATTGGGATCAGGATTCACAGAAAAACCTGTTTCTCTTCAATGGAAATCATTAAATATTTTAATCAATGTATTTACAACAATTTATATCTAAGTACCAACAGATCCAAGAGGTTAGTTTTTCCACTGAGTATTGTTGTTATTCATGTATAATGTTCCCATTGACACATGATAAACATTACTGAACTGCAGAGAAAGACACTAATAACTATTTAACTAACTTTACAATGAAGTTAATGTCAGAAAAGCAATCATTTAGGTTAACACTTCCACTAGAAAAGCTTTGAACAGAGTTAAGTACAAGAATTTTTATATAATGTAAAAACAGTAATTTCCAGATTACAGGATGGTGAATGGGATTGGAAACAGTGTTCTGAGAAGCATGATGACTAATTGCCTATTGAATGGCGAGTTGACAATGGAAGCAATGTACCTAATCCATGATATTTTTGCTGCTTGCAAATAATTAGTGGGAGTGAAAATCTGGTGCATTGGTCATCCTTTTTGGCTGGTCATGTGATGTGATCATTCTGCATTGACAGTGGAAAGCAAGGCACATTTGTTATTGCAATCAAGTAACACCAAATTAATTTTTGTTCAATCCAGGGACTAGCAGCATACTTTATGTCAAATCATGTGATTTAATTTTGGAAGCCATTAATCCTTAGTGATCTCCATCTGACAACAAATCAACAAAAGCAAAATTAAATGATCCACCGCTGGCATCCACCAAATGCACATTGTCCTGAGTACATTGCTGGGTCAGGACAGTACGTCTTCATGCCCCATCTTCATACTTGCATCAACTGATCCATGCTCTTAAATGAGTCTGCTTTGCAACAGAAGTCCACTCTACAGACTGAACAACGGACATGTGGAGGCAAAGTTTATCGAAAAGTAGTAAGGGGAATGGGAGGCGGATAATAGAGATAGTAATTTATTCAAATGTCCCCGTGATCAAAAGTAGTTGTCAAAACTGACCCTCGTTATTCTCCTTTATCTGAGTTAAACACAATCACCAGTCATGTTTTATTTGTTCTTATTTGAATGTCGCTGGCTAGGACAACATTAATTGGCCACCCTTAGTTGTCATAAGAAGCTGATACTGAACTGTCTTTTTTAACAGCTTCAATGTGTTGATTTGGAGCCCATCTACCATCCTCTGAGAAAAAGAACAGGAAATGACATCGCCAACCCAAAACCTAAACAGATAAATAGAAAGTGGGACATAACACCAGCGCTTCGTCGGAGGCTCACTGATGATGTTACCTAGAATGGTGATGAAAAGTCTGAAAACTAACCTTGCAGCTCAGCGAGCAAACTCACATCCAGAACCTCAACCTGAGCTACAAACCTTCTCAAAACTCGCTAGACTCCTTTATCCCCAGTCTCTGCTTTCTGCCAGTCAACCAATCCTCTATCCGAGCCAGTACCTTGTCTCCAACAACCATGGGCTTTTATCTTGTTTAGCAGCCTCCCGTGTAACACCTTGTCAAAGGTCTTCTGGAAATCCAAATAGATTGCATTCATTGGTTCCCTTTTGTTGAACTTGCTCATTAGCTCCTCAAAAAGCTGCAACAGATTCGTCAGGGATGACTTCCCCTTGATGAGGCCATGCTGACTCACCCCTATTTTACCACACACTTCCATTTACTCTGCAATCTCATCCATAGTAATGGACTCGAAGATCTTACCAACAAGCAAGATCAGGCTAATGGGCTGACAGTTTCATGTCTTCTACCTCTGTCCTTTCCTAAACAGAGGTGTCACCTTAGTCATTTTTCATTCATCTGGAACCTCCCTAACTCTAACGATTCTTGAGAGATCACCACCAATGCCTCTACAATGTTCTCAGTTATCTCCTTCAGAACTCTGGGTGTAGACCATCTGGTCCGGATGATCTAGCCACCTTCAGACCTTTCAGCTTCCTCAGCATTTTCTCCTCAGGGAACTACACTCACTGTGGTCCCCTGATTCTCAAAGTTCTGCTGGTGTCTTCCAGTATGAAAACCGATGCAAAGTACCTGCTCAGTTCCTCCACTATTTCTTTGTTCCCCATTAATATTTCTCCAGCAGGCCAATGTTCACTCTTACCCCTTTCTCTTACCATATGAACAGGAAATCAAACCTGACAAATTTTGTTACAGCTCTTTGAGCAGTTACTAAGCAGGTGAACAGGAAGCAGTGGACATAATATATTTGGATTTCCAGAAGGTGTTTGATATCAGAGAAACATAGAAGATAGGAGGAGAAGTAGGCCATTTGATTTCTTGAGCTTGCTCCATCGTTTATGCTGATCATGCCAAGATAATGTATCACTACTTTAGGCTACTTAGCAAAAATCTACGGTGTTGGAGGTAGCTCATTAGCATGGATAGAGGATTGATTAATTCATAGAAGACAGAATTGGGATATGAGGGTCCTTAGGATTATAATATCTCCGGATAATAACCTGTACCTACTGAAGTGCTGCAGGGATCAGTGTTGGGGCCACAGTTACTCACAATGTGTATTAATTATTTGGATGGGGAAACAGAGTGCCAAGCTTTTGAGTGGCACAAATAGGTGGGAAAATAAGTGCTGAGGATGACCTGGAGTCTCCAGAGGGCTATAGGCAGGTGAAGTGAGTGGGCATTCTTGCAGATGGAATATAATATGGGAATTGTGAAGTTATATACTTTGGCAGGAAGACTAGAGGAGCTGAATATTATTTAAATGGATAAAAGTCTAAAGAAAGCTACATAATAGAGGGATTTAGGAGTCATAGAATCCCTACAGAGTGGAAGCTTATCATTCAGGCCATCAAGGCAACACAGACCCAAACCCACCCTGTATTTTCAATGACTAATCCGTCTAGCCTGCACATCTTTCGACACTATGGCAATATAACACGGTCAATCCACCTAACCTGTACATCTTTGGACTGTGGGAGGGAACCAGAGCATGAGGAAGAAACACACACAGATACAGGGAGAATGTGCAAAGTCCACACAGAGAGTGCTAGAGGGTGGAATTGAACCCAGGTCCCTAGAATTGTGAGGCAGCAGTGCTAACCGCTGAGTCACTATGAATGAATCATGAAAAGTCAGCATTGAATTTTAGTGATAACAAGCAAAGTAATTGTTGGCCTTTATTTCAAATGGAATGTGTATAAAAACAGGGAAGATTTGCTAAAACTATACAAGGCATTCGTCAGACCACAAGTGGAATACTGCAACCAGTTTTGGTCCCCGTATTGAAGGAAAGACACACTGGCATCAGTCAGTCCAGAGAAAGTTCACTAGGCTGATAGCAAGTATGAGGAGAGAGTGAATAGATTTGGCCTGTATTCTCTGGAATATAGAAGAATGAGAGGTGAGGTTATTGAAACATAGAAGATTCTTAGAGGACTTGACAGGGTAGATGTGAAAAGGTGGTCTCCCTTGTGGGAAAGTCTAGAACCAAAGGGCAGAATCTCAGAATAGCATTATACATTCAAGAAAGAGATGAGGAGGAATTTCTTCTCATAGAGGGGAGTGAATCTGTGGAATTCTTTACTGCAGAGGGCTGCTGAGATTGGGCCATTAAGTATATTCAAAGCTGAGGCAGATTTTTAATCAGTAAGGGAATCAAGGGTTATGGGGAAAAGGCAGGAATGAGTCATAGAGGATTATCAGGTCAGCCATTATCTCATTGCAGAGTCAATTGGCTGAATGGCCAACTTCTCATCTATGTCTTATGGTCTTATGATCAGTCCTAGGTTTTCAATTATTTAATATCTATATTAATTATGTTGAAAAGAAGGCAGAATATAGCGTACTTAAATTTGCCGGTAATACAGAAATCTGTGGGACAGCACGTTCAGCTGAGGACATAAATAATTTACAAAAAAAAATTGATTTGTTGAGTGAGTGCGTGAAGGCAGATGGGGTTTATTGCAGAAAAGTGTGAGGTCATGCACTTTGGTAGGAATAATCAAAAGACAGACAATTATTTATACAGAAAAAATTCCAAAATAGGGTGTAGCACAGAGGGGTGTTGTTTTGCATGAACCACAAAAATGTAGAATGCTGGTGCAGCAAGTACTTTGGAAAACAAATGAAATTTTGACCTTTATTGCTGGGGGTGGGAGTTTAAAATAGGGATGTCTTTTTACGACAACACAAGGTGTTGGTGAGGCTGCACCTGGAGTACCATACACAGTTTTGGTTTGCTCCCTGTATTTAAGAAAAGAAAATCAAAATAATGTGAAAGACAGGAATGTGTACAGAGGAGGGGTGTTGATGGCCTAGTGGTACAATCACTGAACTATTAATCCAGGGACCTAGGCAATGTTCTGACGACCAGGATTTGAAGCCTACCGTGGCAAATGGTGGAATTTGAATGCAATACAATGTCTGGAATTAAGAGTTTAATGATAACCATAGAATTGTTGTCAGTTGTCAGGATAAAAAAACCCAACTGGTTTTGTCAGGATAAAAAAACCCAACTGGTTTACTAATGTCCTTTAAGCAAGGAAATTTATCGCCCATATCTAGTTTGACCTGTGTATGTCTCCAGACCCATAACAATGTAGTTGAGCCTTAACAACCATCTGGGCAATGTGCAATGAATGTTGATTCAGTCAGCAATGCCCTAATATCATGAAAGGATTTTTTAAAAATGAATGTCAATCAGAAGAGTTACTTAATGAATCAAACAATCTAATGCCCACCCCAACAAATCTCAGCACTATTAATAGTATAGAACTGGGGATAATGATATTCTACTACATTCCTGTGCATCAAACCACAGCTAGGTCAATCCAAGTCCATCATCTAGAATTCTGAAATGAATAATTGTTAACATGAAGCATTGGAAAAGGTGCAGAGAAGATTTACCAGGATGTAGCCTGGTCTGGAGCGCAGGCCCTATGAAGAAAGGCTGAGGGACTTGAGTCTATTCTCATTGGAGAGAAGGAGGCTAAGAGGGGATTTAATAGAGACATACAAGATGATCAGAGGATTAGATAGGGTGGATAGTGAGAGTCTTTTTCCGAGGATGATGACGTCACTTTGTACAAAGGGGCATAGCTACAAATTGAGGGGTGATAGATTTAAGACAGATATCAGAGGCAGGTTCTTTACTCAGAGAGTGGTAAGGGCGTGGAACGCCCTGCCAGCCAATGTAGATAACGCAGCCACATTAGGGGTATTTAAACAGTCCTTGGATAAGCATATGGATAATGATGGGATAGTGTAGGAGGAGGGGCTTAGATTAGTTCACAGGTCGGTGCAACATCGAGGGCTGAAGGGCCTGGTCTGCGCTGTATTGTTCTATGTTCTATGTTCACAATGCAGATTGCAATTCAGCCTACTATCTCACCTGGAATACCACACCTTTGATAATGTAGGATTTATTGAGTACCACACTGAGGATTAAGCACAGATTACGTTGTCGATTCCTAGAGAAGAGTTCAAAACCACAAACTTCTGAAAAAAGACGTGATCTGACACTAATACTGAGACTGATTCATGGTTTGTGTATTGTGTTCTAAAATCGTGAATAGAATATAGTAAGACACAAGTACAGGTTTTATATTAGTATTTACTGTGAGTTTATTCTATTAAATGGAGTGGAAGGAGGAACCAGCTGGATGAAAGATCCGGTTGGTGCAGAAATCATGGACTGACTGGTCCCCTTCTGTGTTACACTATGTCTTAGTTCTATTCTGTAATTATGCCACAATTTAGTCACTGTCTTCTTGAAATTAATAAGATTGCTCATTTGTATTGTCCATCTGTGTATCATTGCCTGGTATCAACCAGCTTCTTTGTGAAAAAATTAGAGGTGGTAAATGGCTGCAGATAAATCTCAGAGTGTATAGTAGGTGGCCAATCATTCTTACCCGCTGTATGCTGACTGGCCTCTGATGTTAGACATGAACCAGACAGGCACCTAGTGATGGAGATGAAGTTGAATTTCATTCCACCACTTCCCTTTTGCATCTTCAAGGTAGACTCTTGAAGTTTGCTTTCTTCTCCTTTTTTAATTGGGAAAACTGTTGGCTACAATTTTAGCATCAGCTAAAATCATTTGAGCACATCTTGAATACTCCATTAATCCCGTTGCACTAAATCAATAAGGGTCATCTGTGAATTGCATGTAATTATGGTCTCTTCATCCTATTTTAAGTTTATTAATGTTTTCTTGTAGTGTTCATCTCTGTACTAATCTGATTAATTGCAAAGCAACTACAACACATGCTGCATTAGCCCTAAATTGAGTTGGATATGAGACAGAAAGACAAGGCACTGTGGTCAGAGGATGACATGGATGCAGTAACTGTATTGCAACAGCAGGCTTGTAACTCAATCTGGGAAGGCAGTGGATAATTGCGCAAGACAATTTATTTTGCACCAACAATTGTGTCATCCACAGAGTTCTCCTAAGGACATGTCTAATAGTGATGTGAGTGATGCATAATTAAGCTGTACTGTCGATGCTATGGTTCAGCACAGTGGAGCTTCCAACATACAGGCTGAATGAAGTGGTATGGTACAAATAGTGTGTTTCTAACCTTAACTGTGCCACAGAGTGGATGTTCATCTCAGAGGGACAGTAAGGATAATACTAGCTAGATAATACAACATATTCTTGTCATTGTACAAATTTTATGTCTAACATGGGGAAATTACAGGAGAATTTACAATGACATGCCTTTTGAAAAATGCATGGATACTTTTGAGGTTAAAGGACCCGATTTTTAGGTATTCTAATTGCATAGATCATACAGTACAGAAACAGGGTATTCATCCTAACAAGTATGTGTTGCCTTTTTGCCACATTGAACTGCACAGAATTGAGCAAAACCCAATTGCTTGGAAAGAGGCTACGAGACTAAATGTGAGTGAGTATTTGTTATTTTATATATTTAATTCTTTTACACCCTTTGTAGTGAATTTGCCACGCAGAGAAAGTGTCATGACCACAAGTCAGAACCCAAAGTACTGAGGACATTTGTACACTTTAACTTCAAAATGTTTTTGTAAAGTGGATTGAGACAATAACTGCAGTGTAAAAACTTCCATGTGGAACTAATAAGCTATGCCATGAAAAAGTTGTCTGTTCAAACAGACTGGACTGTGATCTCCTGTGAATACAAAGATCTGATATCAAAGGAGCTGATGACTCCAACTTAGCAGCAAGCCAGAGTTGTCGATTATGTCCCATTTTGTGTTTTTCTCTATGAAGAGTACACATGGACTGGAGTTGAAAAGCCAGATTCAGGTCTACTGGAGTGGGTTGGTAGCACTGAATGTAGCTATCGCACACAAGAACATTTAAGCATTAACATGCTGAGCAGGTCACAGTTGGAGAACTATCTCTGGTTACTGCTGTATGGTGGGCAAAGATCCCTTTCACTCCGAGTGCTGCAAACCATTTAAAAAAGGAATCAAGAGAAAGGAACTTCAATAAGCCTACAAAACCAACCATCCCAAAACAAACACTGCTCAACTGCTGATGTCAATGCAACTGGGAACCTCCACTGCAACAGCCACAAGGTTCAACTATCTTCTGTCTTCACAAACAATTCAGAGATTGGTTCAGCAGGCCAAGCAGATACTGGAGAACCTGAGATAACAAGGTGTGGAGCTGGATGAACACAGCAGGCCAAGCAGATACTGGAGAACCTGAGATAACACGGTGTGGAGCTGGATGAACACAGCAGGCCAAGCAGATACTGGAGAACCTGAGATAACAAGGTGTGGAGCTGGATGAACATAGCAGGCCAAGCAGATACTGGAGAACCTGAGATAACAAGGTGAAGAGCTGGATGAACACAGCAGGCCAAGCAGATACTGGAGAACCTGAGATAACACGGTGTGGAGCTGGATGAACACAGCAGGCCAAGCAGATACTGGAGAACCTGAGATAACAAGGTGTGGAGCTGGATGAACACTGCAGGCCAAGCAAATACTGGAGAACCTGAGATAACACGGTGTGGAGCTGGATGAACACAGCAGGCCAAGCAGATACTGGAGAACCTGAGATAACAAGGTGTGGAGCTGGATGAACACAGCAGGCCAAGCAGATACTGGAGAACTTGAGATAACACGGTGTGGAGCTGGATGAACACAGCAGGCCAAGCAGATACTGGAGAACCTGAGATAACAAGGTGTGGAGCTGGATGAACACAGCAGGCCAAGCAGATACTGGAGAACCTGAGATAAAAAGGTGTGGAGCTGGATGAACACAGCAGGCCAAGCAGATACTGGAGAACCTGAGATAACAAGGTGTGGAGCTGGATGAACACAGCAGGCCAAGCAGATACTGGAGAACCTGAGATAACAAGGTGTGGAGCTGGATGAACACAGCAGGCCAAGCAGATACTGGAGAACCCGAGATAACAAGGTGTGGAGCTGGATGAACACAGCAGGCCAAGCAGATCCTGGAGAACCTGAGATAACAAGGTGTGGAGCTGGATGAACACAGCAGGCCAAGCAGATACTGGAGAACCTGAGATAACAAGGTGTGGAGCTGGATGAACACAGCAGGCCAAGCAGATACTGGAAAACCTGAGATAACAAGGTGTGGAGCTGGATGAACACAGCAGGCCAAGCAGATACTGGAGAACTTGAGATAACACGGTGTGGAGCTGGATGAACACAGCAGGCCAAGCAGATACTGGAGAACTTGAGATAACAAGGTGAAGAGCTGGATGAACACAGCAGGCCAAGCAGCACCAGAGGAGCAGGAAAGCTGACGTTTCGGGTGTAGGCCCTTCTTCAGAAAATTTCTTTTCATTTTCTGATGAAGGGTCTAGGCCCGAAACGTCAAGCTTTCCTGCTCCTCTGATGCTGCTTGGCCTGCTGTGTTCATCCAGCTCTTCACCTTGTTATCTCAGATTCTCCAGTATCTGCAGTTCCTACTGTCTCAGAGATTGTTTCACATATCTTTTTAAAATTTCTTTTTAGATTCACCTCTTACTCAAATCTGCAAAGATAAGTCTTCTTGCAGTTAGGAATTAATAATCTCACCCTTTTTGTTAATTCAAGAAAGCATGATTAAATTAGCTCCTTTTGAAACATGATCTCACTTGGGTCTGGGACATCCACAAGAGAAGGGATCCTTTTCAAATTAACATAGTTACGATCAAGAGTATGAGTAAATAAAGAAAGTTCATCCCTCCTCACCCGGGGAAGTAACAGATTGGGGGACATTTCTGGAACGTCACCCAGTGTCTGGTTTTAACACAAGGTTAACATCTCAGGTGGTTCATTAGAAGGTAAATGATCTGAAATGTTAACTCTGTTTCTGTCTCCAAAGATAGTGTCTGACCTGCTGAGATTTTACAACATCTTTTGTTCTTATATCAGATTTCCAGCATCTACAGTGTTACATCGCCATTTCCAAAAGCCTGGTTCAGCCACATCTGGAGTATTGTGTCCAGTTCTGGTCACCTCATTACAGGAAAGATGTGAAAGCATTAGAAAAGGTGCAGAGGGGATTTACCACGATGTTGCTTGGAACGGAAGGAAGGTCTCATGTGGAAAGTTTGAGAGAGCTCGGGCTTTTCTCTTTAGAACAACAAAGGATGAGAGGTGACTTGATAGAGGTGTACAAAATGATCAGATAGAGTAGACTGCCGGAGACTTATTCCTCAGGTGGAGGTAGCTTTTATGAGGAGACATAGTTTTAAAGTGAAAGGAGGTAGATATCGGGGAGGTGTCAGAGGTAGGTTCTTTACTCAGAGAGTGGTAGGGGTGTGGAATGCATTGCTGGAGACGATAGTGGAGTCAGCCTCATTAGGGGCATTTAAGCGGCTATTAGATAGGCATATGGATGATCGTATAAGGTAGGGGTGGAGGTTAGATAGACCTTAGGTTTAGGGTAAAAAAGTTCAGCACAACATCTTGGGCCGAAGGGCCTGTACTGTTCTAGGTTCTATGTTCCCTTAATGTCATTAGTCTCCAGAAATCCATCAAGCTTAGTCTTGAACCTGCTCAACGGTTGAACTTCACAGACCTCTGGGGTGGAGATTTCCATAGCGTTACTGTTGTGAGTGAAGAAATTTCTCCTCATGGCATTGAATCCCCACAGTGTAGAAATGGACCATTCAGCCCATCCAGTCCACACCGACTGTCTGTAGGCTATCTCACGCAGACCCACAACCCCCACCTCATCCCCATATCCCATATTTCCCATGGCTAACACACCTAGCGTGCACGTGTTGGGGCAATTTAGCATGGCCAATCCACCTAACTTGCACATCTTTGGACTATGGGATGAAACCCATACAGACACAGGGAGAATGTACAAATGCCACATGGGCAGTTGCTTGAGGGTGGGAATGAATGTGGGTCCCTGGAGCTGTGAGGCAGCAGTGCTAACCACTGAGCCACTGCATCTCAGTCCAAATGATCTACCTTTTATTCTAGGATCTATGTCCCCCCAACTTAGAGTCACCAGCTGGGGGATGCATTTTACCTACATCAATCCTGTGAGCAGTTTATAAGTTTCAATGAGGTCATCTCGCCTTCCTCGAAACTGTAAGGATTGCAGACCAAGTTTCCTCAAACTTTGCTCGTACACAATCCTGTCACCCCAGGATTAGGCTGATGAACACACAGCGAACTCTCTGAGTGAGGTTAGCTGAGACTAAAACTGTACATAATATTTCAGGAACTCCGTTCCTAACAGCACTGTAGGTCTACCTACACCAAAGGAAAAGCAACAGTGCAAGAAAGCAGCTGACACCACTTTCTGTGGTGGGCAATAAATAAAAGTCCAGCCAGTGAAGTTCATATCATTGAATTAATGAAAAAAAGGGTGCGGTTTCGCTAAGGTTCTATACATCAGCAGAATGGCATCTTCCTATTGATGAAATCCCTTTGAAAGTAATGCCTACATGCCATTTGCCTTCCTAATTGTTTACTGCCCCTGCATGCTAGCTTTTAGTGGCTGATGGACAAGGGCAATCAGTTTTCTCAGATACTGAAGCAGTACGTGTCGACGACATGGGCAGATCTGGCAGCAAGATCTGGACAATAGCCAGATTTAGGCTGAAAAGTGGCAAGAAGCATTTGTGCCACACAAATGCCAGGTGATTCTCATCTCCAACAAGGTAGAGTCCTGCTGCCTGACATTCCATGGCAGTGCCATTGCTGAATCCCACCCTATTAACATCATGGGGGATACTACTGATCAGAAATTGAACTGGACTGTCTATATAAATATTGTGGCTGTAGGTCAGAGGTAAGGGTTTCAAGCTCCTGTGCAACCCTCCCAAACTGACCTCTATGGAGCTGAAGACTGACTGTGACACATTTCCCAGATTGCTGAGTCACTGAATCTCTGATTGAGATCATTCCAACTGGATGCCTGACCATATCCAATCCCCTGGACTGGTAGCACTCATAATCCATGAATGAATGAAGAAAAAATTAATGATGGCAAGTGATTCCAACGAAAGGTCATTGGTGTGATAAGTTAACATTCCATTCTGTTCGGCTCTTATTTTCATATCAGTTCACTTTTATGTATTTTTAATTGTGGGCTAAAATGGGAAATGAAACATTTTAAAACCAAGGACTGTTGAAGCATTATTTTACTTTTTAAAGCATGTAACCTGATACTCACTATGAGTACTGTTTCCACAATTGCTTGTTCAAGTAGTGAGGGAAGTCAATTTGCAGATTAGCTAGAGCTAAGGGATATGCATGGATGGAGCTTTTGCCGGCAACATGTAATTGATTGGTCTATGAACTTGTGATCCCTTATCTATGACAAAGTCCTTTTGCCTTCCAAGAAGTATCTGATTGGCTCCAGGTAGCTAAACAGCTTGAGGGTGTTACCTCTTTGGCAGAAGCCATCAGACTTCTGCTGAAAAGAAGCTTGTCTAAAAAGCAGCATTTTGATCACCAAAAGGATTATGTCAGCAAACCCTGTGAACAAGGACCACTGAATTGTTTTTTGTTTTTCCCTCTGCCTGTTGTGTGTGTGTACACGTGCGTGTACAGAGGGTTAGAGTTTTAAGTAGTAGCATGATATTAGCAACAGTTCTTAATTCTTTACCTGTCACTAGAATTTGTTCATTTGAAATAAATAGTAATTCTTGTTGAGTACAGAAACCTGGTCTGTGCTTTCTGACAACCAGGGTAAGAAAGACAGGCAAATTGAAGAATTCCGTGTACTTTTATAAAATTTTAAAGTTTTTTTGATGACTCCAGGAATAGTGCACCCCAATAAAGGGTGTCAATAGAGCCTGTCTGATTGGTTCAGTGCTCCAGAATTCTCTGCTTTCATTTCTTATTTGCAGCATCTGCACTATTTTCCATTTTGATATGTGGACATAAGCAAACTATTTTTGCCATCAGATTAATTTATTGAAGCATGAAAAATGCATCATATCCTGAGATCTGAGAAATGCATCATAGAATGAAACAAAGCCACTGTTTCAGCCCGTGTGACAAATAATCTGCCTCATGTGAGGGCAGCTCACCTTGTCAAGGGCAGCTAAGGACTGGCATAAATGCTGCCCAGCCAGCGACGACCACCTTCCACAGTGAATAAAAGAAGTAAACCCATTATACAGTCAACAAAAACTGCAGATGCTGGAATCCAAGGAGGACAAACAGGAAGCTGAAAGAACACAGCAAGCCAGGCAGCATCTGGAAGAAAGGAAAAGTCAATGTTGCAGATAATCTCCTTCTACAGGACTGAGGAAGGGTAATACCTGAAACTTCTCCTTTCCTCCAGATGCTGCCCGACTTGCTGTGTTCTTCCAGCCTCCTGTTTGTAAACCCATAGAGGACTAAAGGGCCTGTACTGTGCTGTAGTGTCCTATGTTTTATGTTCTGTGTTCTTATATACAGTTGGGTTGATCTAGGAGGATTTGACAATCACCTCCTAATTTTCCAATTATCAAAGCTGAAACTCAGCATATATAAAAACAGAAAATGTGAGAAACTGAAGAAGATATCCTGTTCTGTAGAAGTTAAACAAGACTTAACATATTAATTGTTTTTCTCTCCAGAGATGCTGCCAGAGCTGCTGAGTTTTTCTAGTATTTTCTGTTTTTATCTCAGATTTCCAGCTCCTCAGTATTTTGCTTTCATTTAACTGATCCTCAGCAGAATGATAATGACTTACATCATAAATGACCCTGCTGATGTAATTGAAACTCTAGTTTCAGTGTTTCCTGTTAATCTCATTGAATGAGTTCCTGGAATAAATACTGATAAAGTGTCAGTGAAATCTTGACAAAGGATCCCAGCAAGTTTTCAGATATGTTTTAAAAGTTCTCTTCAAAGCTTTAACTGCAGTGATATACCTTTAAACAACACTTAATATACTGTACAGCAATTTGTTTATTCCCAAACACTTGATCGCTGTTTGGAAAAGTGGGTGAGATTAAGTGCCAACCAAGTGAATGTTGGACATATGAACAAAATATGTACAAATTAGGGGCAGGGGGTGGCCATTCCCTGCCTCAGTCCTTAAGACTGTGGTTGATCTGATTGAGGCACCTACTTTCCTGTCAAGCCCTGATAACTACAGACTCTCTCGTTAGTCAAGAATCCATCAAGCACAGTGTTAGAAATTATGCTGCCTTCAATACTCTCTGATGAGCATAATTACACAGACTAATGATCCGCTGAGAGAGGAAATTTCTCCTTGTCTCAATCTAAATTTGAGACACTTTATTTTTAAACTGTCTCAGGGCTCTTGTGGCCGAGGTAGAGTCCCTACCTTTGAGCTAGGAAGTCCCACCTGCTCCAGAAGTGTGTGATTAACATCCCTGAACAGGTTGGTAGGTCTTAAACAGTCTTTCTGTTTCGCCTAGTGGTAGGTTCCCCCACAATGGGGGATATTGTCTCAGTATCTAACCTGTCAAGTAACCACAGAACATCATGTCTCAGTAAAACCACCTCTCACTCTTCTAAACTCCAATGGATATACGTTCAATCTGTCCAATGTCTCCTCCACAAGATACTCCCCTCTTCCCAGGAATCAGTCAAATGACCTTCTCTGAAGTGTTTCCACCATCCTGTTAAAGGATGTTAGCAGGCAATTTAATTGGCAATCAGCTGTTTAACAATTCTCCTGTTGGTTATTTCGAGCATCTTTTCCAACAGGATTTCTTGTGCAAAATGTGGGCCAAACTGGCTTTTCAGCCTGTGATCTTTGTTGAACAGCTTGGAGGCTCTTTCAGACCTAAAGTATATGGGGAAAAGTCATCCCCAATTCATGGACATTGGCTGATGACGGTGTGAAGCTCAGTCATGATGTCTCAGATGATCACATATTCTTCCAATTCATAGAGACTGAGCTTTGAAATGAAGAACAGTCACTTAAATTTGAATAAACTCATATCCATCAAAATGTCAAGTCCTCTGGAAAGGAGGTAGAGAAGGAAATGTGACTGAGGAGATTCTGTTGAAGAAATTGCTGTCATGGAATGTTGTATCTGACAGTCGCCTCCGGACAACTTGCATCAATGTGTATTTCCTGCATTTCCAGCACACTTTTTTTTAATTGCATGTGGACAGCACTGTTTGTCCATATTTATTTTTATCTGTGGCCTTTAAAATTAAACACAATCGGGAATACTTCAGTCAAGGCGCTGTAACTGGCAGACAACAACTAGTGTCAGGAAATGGTAGTAAACTGATATTGTTAATAATTTGGAAAGTTGTTTTAGGCACAAACGTAATCATAAAGAAAAGCAATATCAAGCTCAGCATACTCATCAATAAGCAACAATTTTCATGTGAATATTTAAAAATTGCTTTGACATCTCTGCTGAGAGTACATTTTAGTCAGAAAGACTCCTACTTAAACTCTTGCTTCCATTTTCTTTCTAAGTACTCATGCCCAAAGTTTTTGTTTTGTTTAATATCTTTTATATTTTCACAAGAATTTTGAGTTTTATGCAGCATGAATTAATTCATCCATAAGAAGGTATTTTTATTCAATTGCTCAGAATGTTTTACCTTGAAGCACTTAAACTTACTTTGCTGCTACGATCTGACAAATAGAAAGCTCTTAAGAAATTACCTAATAAGTTTCTCCTCTGCTCAGCTAAGTTCCTGACTTATTATTCCCCAAACCAGTCAACACTCCTGATTAGTTAGAACAAGCTACAATATTGTTACAGCAGGTAGCTTACTCATCTGTGGATAAAATATTTTTGAAACTTGCAGAGATGAAATAAAAACATGATGTAACATACTGTGCAATCGTAGTCCCATCAGATTTTTAGTCCAAAGTTACTTCATCCACTAGTGGAAAACTCAAGTGAGAGCGTCCAGAGAGGGGCTTTTACCATCTTTAAGCTCTGCAAGCTTGCTTTCCTTACGTGGTCTCTCCTGCTACTGGGCTGCTTTTATATTTAATACTAGAGCTGTACTGAGCATCAGCTTGCCCAAGTTTACTTTGGTTTGAATTTCAACAACTTTAGAGCAAACAAAATGACAAAGCTTCCTCTTACCTTTTCTCACTGACCCTAGACGACAATGCAGTTACTTTAGTCCGCTTGAGAAAATGCCATTGAGCAGCAATGGGTGGGGAAAATCATGGTTACATCAGGTGGATAAGAATGGCAGCTGGGAGCAGTAAACATGATCTTTTATGTGCCCCAGGCACTGCTACTTGAGAAAAGATGAATATATTGTTTTATTTGCATTCTTTTGTATGGTATTGAAGACAGCTGGGTACAACTCCAGTAATTCCTCAGCTTTTAAGTATATGAAGCACTGATTACTTACTCGACAAAACTGCAGACTGAGTCTCATTGAACTGTATTTGTCATGATGTGTTGGTATCTGCCAGGCTATGTGACCCTCTTAAAGCTGAAGCAGCTGTCATATTGGCTAGCGCCAATTAGGTACTTAGCTCTGGTCAGTTCCCAGCTCCAAAAAAAAATGTGCAAACAGCAATAGCAACAAGAGAATTTTGTTTGTTAAAATTTTAAACTTACTTTTTACAGAGTTTTAAGAACTATATTTGTGGCATTGCTAGGTAGATCAGCATTTATTGTTCATCCCCAATGGCCCTTGAGAAGTTGGTGGTGAGCTGCCTTCTTGAAACATTGCTCTCCTTATCATGTAGAGACACCCACAGTGGTGATAGAGAGGGACTTTCAGGATTTTGACCCAGTGACAGTAAACGAATGGCAATATATTTCCAAGTCAAGATGGTAAGTGGCTTGGAGGAGAAGTTTTGGGGGTGATGTTCATGTGTATCTGCCGTCCCTGTTCTTTTAGGTGGTAAAGGTCATAGCTTTTGAAGGTGTTGTTGGAGCAGTTTTGGTGAGTTAATGCAATGCATCTCGTATGCTATCACTATATGTCCAGGATGGTGGAAGTGAATCTGTGGTGCCACTCAAGCAGGCTGCTTTGTCCTGGATGGTGTCAAGCTTCTTGTTGGAGCTGCATCCAATGAGGCGACTGGGGAGTTTCAATCACATTCCTGACTTGTTCCTTGTAGATGGTGGACAGGCTTTGGGAAGTCAGGAGGTGAGTTACATGCTGCAGAACCTTTGGTTTCTTGACTTTGTTCTTTTAGCCAAAATCTTTACATGTCTAGTCCAGTTCCTATTATTTTCATTTTGGAGTCAGACAATTGCAGGTTCAAACTCTACACCAAGTTCTGAGTGAATAACTCAAGCTGACACAATAGTGAGTACCAAGGACTATTGATTTATCATAGGTGTCAGATGACAGGCGACATTATGAATAACATTCTATTTGTTCACGTAATTAGGGACATTGGAACAGGAGTAGGTCATGCAGTTTCTCAAACCTATGCCACCATTCAATGAAATCATAGCTGACCTGCCTTTGGCCTATATCCCTTAATTATTTACATACCATAAATGTATGATCTTAAATTTGTTTAAGATAAGTTTGGGAAGGCAACAGAAGAGGATTGCAGTCTTGCTGCATATTAAATCTTGATCACTTACAAAGTTATATGTGGCTTCTTCTTTGTCTTTTCCATTTACCTCCCTCACTTCTTCATTTCCAAAAGCAAGTACTCTTGCTGAGCTCCCACAAGCTCACCTCCTGGTTCCCAAAACCCCCATCTTTGTTCTTCTACAAGTCCTGATATCTCTGCTGTTGTTAAGTTACTCCTCATGCCCCTAACTCAGTTTGTAGAACTCATATTCTCACTGCCCCAGTATAACCTCTGGCCTCTCTCCTCCTAAAACATCGAGCACAAACTTGAAGAATGATGTTGCTAAGCAGGTTTAATTTTGAATCATCTGATCTGGTGTAACCATACAAACAAGGAACAAGAGTCGGCCATTCAATCCTTAGTGCCTGTTCTGCCTCAGTCTGCCAAAACTACCTGTTATTCTGAAGTTCTTCTTCTTTGTGCAAATTCCACAAGCTTCTAACTTCTTGCTTTAAAACCTAAGCACTGAGAGATTCTGGATCCTAGGCAATTGCAACGATTCCCACCACTTCCACTCTCACCTTTCTCCCTGACTATAACCATTCTATATCACTTTTCCACTCTGATCCTGAAACTTAGTTTCTCCTTTATTTCCTACTTGCTTCAAATTCATCTCATCCACAAGACACACGGCTTATTCTCCCAGTCTGCGCCCCTCCATTCCCTGTTCACTTAGTTCCCTTTCTTGACAATCAGGTAAGGCCAACTTCACCATAGTTCCCTCTGTTCAGGTATTGTGCCTCTCTCTATTAAATTGCAGCTCTTTATTTTAAAAGAAATGTGCTCCATCCATCTCCCTATCATGACATACCAACTTCATTGATTATGCTGCTGTTAAAATCACACAGTTTTATAAATTATTTTCTAGGTCTCCAAGACAGTGGAACTCCCTCCTTCACAGAATTTCTTCCTCATGAAAATGCTAAGGTTTGAAATCTAACCGATTAGTAACATGGATTTACTTCACTTTCCTGCTTGTTGATGCCCTGCAGAATGGGCCATGAGTGCTTGCTCAGATTTCTCAATTTAGTACAGTAAATATGTGATAAAAGAACCCCTGTACTTAATGCTGGTGACCATGTAACCACTGTCAGTTGCTATAAAAAGCCATCTGGTGCATTCATGCCCTTTACGGAAGGAAATCAGCCGTCTTTTTTGGTTTTGCCTACATATATCTCCAGACTCACGACAATGCGGGTAGCTCTTCCCTCTGGGGAATGAGGGATGGACAATAAATGCTGGTCCAGCCAGCGAAGCCCACATCCCGTGAAGGAATAATGAGAAAGGATCAAGGACTTTGGAGAGATGATTTAAAGATTGTTTATTTGGTTAGATTAAAGAAAGCATATAAAATGGAGAGAGGAATTAAGCAGCAGAGCTTCTTGGAAAATAAATTAAAACATAAAGTCTTAGAGAAATTCAGCAAGTCTGGCAGCATGTGTGGAGAGAAAGAAACAGAGTTAACATTCCAAATCTAATAGAATTCGTCTTCAGAACTCAGGGCTTCTGAGAGAGTGCCTAATAGTAGTGAAGTAGTTGAAACTTCCACAACTAGTAACAGCAGCAAATGTCCATGATGGGAGGAACAAAGGGCTTGACAAGCACATAGTAAGAGAGGTCACAAAGCAAGTGAGAAGAAAGGACTCTGAGAATTTTCAATTAAGAACAAAGATTTCTGAATTGAATACATTCAGGGACATACACATGTGTAGAATGGTGAGTTCTGAAGTGTGGGAACTAGAAACCAGAATTTTGGATAGTTTGGTGTTTGAGAGATCAGGAAAGGGCATTGTTGAAATTAAGTACAGAGAAGACAAAAGCTTGAATTAGTGTTTTGACAGGAAAGAAGTAGAGTAGAAACAGACAATAAAACCACAGGACTTAGAAATAGAAGAAGGTTATTCAACCCATTGAGTCTGCTCCACTTAATGAGATAATAGCTAATCTGATAATCCTCTATTCCACCTTCCTATCTTTTCCATAAAATCCTTGATTTATTGCTAGTTACATTTCTATTCTCTACAGAAAAGTCAATCTTAGCCTTGAACACACTTATTGAGCCAGCGTCAATGACTCTCTGTAGTAAAGAATTCCAAAGATTCACAATCTACTGAGAGAATAACTTCCTTCTCATTTCTGTCCTAACTGGGTGACCCCTTATTCTGAAATTATGCCCTCTGATCCAATGCTGTCCCACAAAGCAAAACAACCCCTCCACATCTATCCTGTCAAGGCTTCTCAGAATCTTATGTTTCAATACAGTCCACAGCACTATAACAGATAGGAACAGGAGTAAACTGTTTGGACCCTCAAGTCTGCTCCACCATTCAATAGGATCATGGCTGATCCAACATTCCTCACGGCCACTTTCCTGCCCTTTTCCCAAAACCCTCAATTCCCCTACTGATCAACAGTTTATCTATGTCAGCCTTAAATATACACAAGGACCCTGCCTCCGTAGCTCTCTGTGGCAAGGAGTTCCAAAGACTCAGCATCCTCTGAGAGAAGAAATTTCTCCTCATCTCACCCTTATATTGGTGCCCCTTTATTGTGAAACTATGCCCTCTAGTCCTGGATTCTCCCATGAGGAAAAACATCCTCTCAGTTTTTACCCCATTAAGCCCCTTAAGAATCCTCTGTGTTTCAATAAGATCATCTCTCATTCTTTTAAACTCCAGGGAGTAGAGTCCCATCTTGTTCAATCTTTGCTCATAAAATAATCCTAGTGAACCTTCTCTGAACTGCCTCCAATGAACTAATATCTTTGCTTCGTGTCTTATCCTTCTAAACTCCAATGAATGCAAACCCAACCTACTCAACCTCTTATTACAAGAAAACCCATCTATACCCAAGGTCAATCCAGTGAACATTCTCTGGGCTACATCCAATGCCAATAGATCTTCCCTCAAATAAGGAGACCAAAACTGTTTACAGTGTTCTAGGTGTAATCTGAGTATTGCTTTGGATGGTTTTAGCAAGACTTCCCTACTTTTGTACTTCATTCCCTTTGAAATAAAAGCCCAAAATTCCATTTCTCTTTCTACTAAACTTGAGTACAACTTCTTGTGGTTCAAGCACAAGGACCCCCTAAGCTCCTTGCAGCCTCTGTCCATTTAGGTTTATTGTATTCTGATCTTTTATTTAGCCTGTCAAAGTGCATAAATGCATATTCCATATTACAATCAATTTGCAACGCTTTTACCCATTTGTTTAACCTATCTGTATCTTACTGCAGACTTTTTGTGTCATCCCCTCAACATTTATTGTTGAGGCAGAAATGCTTGTCTCATCCTTAAAACTTGATACCTAAAAATCAGCAAAGCAGTATTATAAATACTATAAAATCTAGCCAGCAGAAACTGATTGATGTCAGATACAGATATATCATCGGGCAGTGAGATAAGCAGTTAAGGAAAATTATCTGTGGCATGTTGAGTATAAGAGTACAGACTTGCGGCTGTGGCCTGAGGTGCTCTGGCAGGCACAGAAAGTGGCATAGAGATGATCCTGATGGTTGCATCAGTTAATTTCAATGTTGCATACTTTACTGCACCTGGCATTACGAGATATTAATGTCTTGCTTGTCATGTTGTAAGTGAAGTGCTTCGTCCACAGCTGTGTGAGTGCAGGATAGAATATACAGAAACTTGCAGGTTGGCTGCATTGCATTCTGATATACAAACATTACATCAGTAATCAAATGATTTTGATGCACACCAGACTCCCTCATCTTCTACTATGCACAGTTTTGAGGTTGAAGTTCAAATGCAGCTCACATTTACTGATGCAATCTATTAGCGTCCTATCTGAAATAATTGGACAATCAATCCAGTTCTTGGTGTATATATTCCTTCATGAGACTGTTTAATGGAAACAGTGCAGAGGGAGCTTTATTCTGTATCTATTCCTGTGCTGTCTCTGTCACGGGAGTGTTCGATGGAGACATTGTAGAGAGCTTTACTCCATGTAGTACCTGACTTAGGAGTGTTTGCTGGGTTAATGAAGATATAAAATGGGAGAGAATTCCATTGTTTTGCACCACTGCTCCTCACCTAATAAACACAATAGTTTCCACAAAAGAAGTTATAAAGAATGATGAAATATTCGTTGTTTTTGACTTGCCTGCAAAATGTGTGACACTAGTCCTCTGTGATGAAATCCAAAATTCCTTTCACATTTTTAGCATTGCCCTTCATTGGCACAAGAGTTTCATGTTCTGAGATTAAAGTTGATCTACTTTGAAAAAACAATTATGCTAGAGATTAAGTAAAATACAGAAATTTAAACCCTAGTTTCTGACAATGTCCAAAAACAAGTGAAGAATTAATTTTTATCATGGCCCACTGGGATAGTGTGCTGGAAATCAGATTCTATTAATCCCAGCGTCATGACAAATATTAAAATTTAATGAAAATACTATAAATTCCAATTTGCCCCTGAGTCACTGATACCTAGGATAAAGTAAATTACACCAGGTTTCTTCAGTAACAATAAAAAATTTATTATAACACTCTTAATTTTAACAAGAACAGTGAAAGAGCCATATTTCTAACTCATGTAACTTAAACTTTATAACTTTTAAAATTCCCAAACTCACATGGACACTCAAAGAAAGGAACAAAGCACAAATATTACAAGTGGAGAGGAAAAGTTAGTTAGTAGAACACAATTCTGTACCTCTAGTCCAAATTACAGAACTAGAAGGGTTGGTTTCACAATCCTCTATTCTTTGATGAAGCCTCAATGTTATCTGCACAATCACAATTTGTCTTTAGTTCACTGGTTGTTTAGTTGGATTGCAGTCTTTCCTTTTCCCATGGGCTTTAGTATTTCTCCTTTCAGCAATCCCGAAAGTAGCTTTTCCATGCTCCTTCAACAAAAATTGTGGAGGACAAGTTTTCAGAAGACAGATTTAAATGCGGATGCTGTGAGCTGCTGGGGTTTCTATCCTCTTCTGGTTTGCACCTCTCACAGAGTCTGTGTTAAATTGCAACGTGACTAATTAAATGCTTGTTGTTATGTAGAACTCACCTGGAACCATAACAAATTTTGCCAATTGAAAAGCCAATTAAAAATATGCACAGGTAATAGTGCTTTGTCTGGGCACAGAGTCCCCAAAAGTAGCATTTCTGCAGTTGTATCAGTTAGCTTTGCAAGCTTTATAAGCAGCAGTTTTTTTTGTTGTTTATAAAGGTGCCCACTTTTCTCAGTTTCAGTCTACATTCTAAAGCATAAAAAGTTGTGGTGTCTTCGGCCCTTCGAGCCAGCACCACCATTCATTATGATCATGGCTGATCATGCACAATCAGTATCGTGTTCCTGCCTTACCCCCATAACCCTTGATTTTACTATCTTTAACAGCTCTATCTATCTCTTTCTTGAAAGTATCCAGAGACTTGGCCTCCACTGCCTTGGGAAACAATGGGTTGACTTGTATAGGAACCTGAATGATCTAAGCTATGGCTAGAAATGTGGCAGAATTACATGAGAATTCTGGAAAGACCTGTCTTGACACCACTGGGAGCAACTCACTGCAACTTTTAAGCAAGTTCCAGGCATCAAAGCGAGATTCTCATTCAGGGACTATGTGTTGCATTTTGAAGGGGATCACTGCTTGGTAATGACCTTATTAACCACGGATCACTAATGTGCAGTTTCCCATCCTACCACTCTCCATGAACAAGCTAGACACCGAAAATTCTTGGCCTGCAAGTTAGAGACGGTACTTGGCACCTTTAGCTTGTTGTTGACTGCAGAGAGCTTCCATGTTGATCACCACACAGAAACATCTTTGGGCATGATTTATTTGCACTAGTCACATGTATCCCTTTTTCATGGATAGTGGCATCTGATAATTGCAAACCACGCAGAACCATCATGGAGCCGGTCCAATCCATTTACGGGATACTTAGGAAGCATAAATCTCCATTGTAGGGTGCACCATTTTGGTTTGGTTCTATTTAGGCCCTTTCTTGTGCATTTTCTTCTCCTATATTGACAAGTAGGTATGCTGCCTCTTGCTCTCCAGTCTATTTTTGTAAATTTTGTATAATGTTCTTTCAATTTCTAATGATATCGTATTTTTCACAGTGCTCACCTCTGTCTCCCCCTTTCTCTTCTGGACTTCATGCTATCTTCTCACAGTGGGTTTTCTAACTCCACAAATTGTTTTTATACGCATGTTTATATTTAAAATTGCTTGGAGGGCTTATTTGGAAGGGAAAAGGAGTTTATTTCAAGTTTTGGAGACAAGTTGTTTCTTTAAAAGAGGTAACTAAAATTTCACTGTGGCCATTGGAGTTTTTTTTAGAACAAGGCCCCTACAATATGAATGTTAAGTGATTACTTTTCTGGAGACCTTGCTTGGGCTGTTTTGAAAAATGACTACCTTGGACAGGTTCTCATTTTACTTGGTTCAATGGAGAAAATCCTGCTTAGAACAAGCTGAGTTAGGGAAAGTTTGATGTGATTTTGACCCAGTGACACAGAAGGAACAGCAGTATATTTACAAGGCAGGATGGTGAGTGGCTTGGAGAGGAACTTGCAGGTGGTGGTGTTCTCATGTATCTACTGCCTTTGTCCTTCTACATGGGAATGGTGGTGGTTTTGGAAGTTTCTGTCAGAGGATCCTTAGTGAATTTCTGAAGTACATCTTGTAGATGGTACACATTGCTGTTACTGAGAATTGGTGATGGGCAAAGTGAATGTTTGTGGATGTAGGTGCCAATTGAGAGGGCTGCTTCAATTGTCCTGGATGGTGTCAATCTTCTTGAGTGCTATTGGAGCAGTGGGGAGTATTTCATCACACTCCTGACTTGTGCCTTGTAGATGGCGGATAGGCGTTGTGGAGTCAGGAGGTGAGTTATTCCTAGTCTCTGACTTCCTTTGTAGCCACAGTTTTATATGGCTGGCCTAATTCAGTTTTGGTTAACGGTAACTTCCAGGATGTTGATAGTGTGGGACTCATAAATAGTAATATAATTAAATGTCAAGGGGCAACGGTTAGATTCTCTTTTGCCGGGGACGATCATTACCTGGTACCTCTGTGTTGTAAATGTCTCCTTGTTCCTTATCAGCCCAACCATAAAACCTGGATAAAAAATACAAAGAACAGCTGAAAATCAGAAACAAAAATAGAAATTGCTGGAATAACTCAGCAGGTCTGGCAGCATCTATGGAAAGAAAGCAGAATTAATATTTTGAGTGCAGTGAACCTTCTTCAGAACAATGGTTTTTCTCTCCACAGATGCTGCCAGTCCTGTTTGACTTTCTCAGTAATTTCTGTTTTTATTCCTAAAACCTGGATATTGACTAAATATTGCTGCATTTGGACATGGACTGTTTCAGTATCTGAAGAGTCATGAAAGGTGGACAAGGGAATGTCATTAATAAAGCAGCTGAATTTGGTTGGATCTAGGATACTCCTGAGAGGAATTCCTCCAGAGATGTCATGGAGTTGAGATGGCTAACCTCCAACAACCACAAGCAGCTTCCTTTGAGACAGGTGTGACTTCACCCAGGGAAACGTTTTCCCCGATTCCCATTGTAAAGTTTGCATGTTCTCCCTGTGTCTGTGTGGGTTTCTGTCGGGTTCCCCGGTTTGCTCCCACAGTCCAAAGATGTGCAGGTTAGCAGATTGGCCATGCTAAAATTGTCCTGCCGTGTCCAGGAATGTGCAGGCTTGGTGGATTAGCCATGTTTTATGCAAAGTCACAGGGTTAGGGGGTGAGAGTGGATCTGGGTAGGATACTCTTTGGAGGGTCAGTGCCAAATAGCTTTTATTGTACTGTAGGCATTCTATGATACTATTCTATTATTGCAATTTGTCTCAGGCTTCTTGATATCAAAGACACTCACTTGCAGCTCACTTCTGAAATTCAACTCTATTGTCCATATGTGAACTAGTGCTGGAGCAGAATGGCCCTAGCAGAATCCAAACTGAACCTCACTGAGCAGGTTATGGCTGAGCAGGTGCTGAGCAGCAGCCCTGTTTATGACACCTTCCATCACTTTAATGATGATGCCGAATAGACAGATGGGACATTTTTAGGCCACATTGGGTTTTTCCTGCTTTTCATTTACTGAACATGGTCTGGCAATGTTCACAGAGTTGTAACTTGGCTAGAGGTGCAGCAAGGTCTGGAGCACATATCTTGAGTACTATTGCCAGAATATTGTCAGGGTCCATAGTCTTTGTAGTATCCAGTGCCTCGAACTGTTTCCTGACATCACATGGAGTCAAACAAATTAGCTGAAGATTGGCATCTCTATGCTGGGGACCTCTGGAGAGGTGAGGAGTTGGATATCAGACAACACAACACCCGTCTCGAGTCCAAATGCCTTATTGTGGCCAGTTTTTCTCCAGGGATAAGAGAGGCATGTATTATGGGAAAGGAAGATGTATAGCTCTTTTATTACTGTTGGTGTATGTGGGGAGGTGTCTCAAGCGAGTCAGTAGACTGTTTGCATGATTACTGGTGACAGGGATTGGGTTGGTGAGGCTGAGTGAAATAGACGTCATATGCAATGCTGGGAGTGGTAGAGCATGAGCAAGGTGAGAGTTGGGTACATTAATAGAGACTGAATGAGTGCAAAGTTTCAGATTCAAATTTGTAGCATTTACCATGCTGGAGTGGAGAAGCACATTAACCTGGTTCTCACAGTGCTGTGCATTCCTCCACATGGCTCAGAATACTTTAACCTAATTGTCAAACTCCGAGTGGGCTGGCATGACCTGCTCATCCTGGGGGATGTGCTTTTTGTACACCACCCCATCTAGCAGGACCTCTAGGACCCCAATTTCATCGCCTCTGGTCCAATGTGGGGCAAATGTCAGGAAGTGTGCAGGGCAGCTCTGGATCGACAGTGCTTGAACAGAGGCCACATGTGATTTTACTGGTGGCATGGGCACCACAGATGCTGGTGAATTCCAGAATATCTGCATGACATGTTGTTCTGACAATGGTGCATAGTAAGATAGGGCTGAAATCAAATGTGATACTTAATGAGGGATCAAGTATTAATTTATTTGATGATTTTTATAAAAAATGGTGAGAAAACTCACTCAGCTTCATGATGAGAATCACATCACAAAATTTGATGCAACCTAGACCAAGAAACTGTAACCTTTTCCCTGTCCTGCGTGCTAACCAATCTCAATCCATGCAATTACATTACACTCAATACCATGAACTCCTATCTTGTGCAATAAATTTTTACGTGGATTCTAATCAAATGCCTTCTCCACATCTAAATACACTAGATCTAGCAGTTCCATCTATCAAAGCTGTTTGTTATATCCTCAAAGAACTCATGTTGGCTTCATTTGATTTTGTAAAATTCCTATCTTTTTATTTTGCGGTACTTTTGATTGTGGACTGAAATGGGAGAAAAAGTTTAAAAACCAGGGATTGATGAAGGATTCTGGGTAAAATTGTGGCTATAAGAGCTACTCCTTTTTTTGAGGTATTTTCGGCGTTAGAGTTGATTTCCACAAATTCTAGGAGCTGCAATTACTGTATTATAAGCTGTGGAACTGTTTTGGAACTTTGTGAGAAACAGATCAAAACAATGACACTTTAAAAAAAGAAGACAGACAGACAGACACCATATGGAAAGTGAATCAAATGGAGAAATAAGCCTGCACTCCTGTCTGGCCAATTAGTGAATCTGCACAATTAACCGTTCTGCTGTTTGATTTCAAGTATCCCTGGACATCAGCGTCGTGTAAAGAAAATTAACAAACAGCTAAATTCACAGCTGACCTTGGGGAAACCCATGTGGTAAAGCTCACAGATGGGGAGCAGCTTCGTGGCTTTTAAAAGTGTCACCTTATGTGAATCTACAATAGTGAGTAGAATGGGTTCCTTTTTGATTATAAGTTTTATATATATATATATAAAAATATAAAACATAGGTACTAGGGCTAGCCTGGAGTGCTAGCCTGAAGCAGTGTTTTTGTATATATATATATAGATAAAAATATAAAACATAGGTACTAGGGCTAGCCTGGAGCAGTGTTTTTATGTATATATATATATATATATAGATAAAAATACAAAACATAGGTACTAGGGCTAGCCTGGAGCAGTGTTTATATATATATAAATATAAAACATAGGTAGTAGGGCAAGCCTGGAGCAGTGTTTTTATGTATATATATAGAAAAAGATAAAAATATAAAACATAGGTACTAGGGCTAGCCTGGAGCAGTGTTTATATATATATAAATATAAAACATAGGTACTAGGGCAAGCCTGGAGCAGTGTTTTTTACAGCATTAATTCTGTGCTGTTTTCTGGGTCTGGAGATTGTTAAGATGCAAAGATGGACTTCAGTAGAGTGATGTGCTCTTCCTATTGGATGTGGGAGATTAGGGAGATTTCCATGTTATTGATGATTATGTTTGCAGGAAGTGTGTTTGTTTGCGCATCCTATTGGATCACATAGATTGGTTGGAGCAGCAGTTAGAGGCAATGAGGAATTTGCAGGAGCTAGGGGGTGTAATGAATGGCAGTTGCTGGAAGGGAGGTAAATTAATGATACAGTCAGTAGATGGGTTACCTCCCAGAACGGCAGGAGAGGGAGGCAGGTAGTGCAGGAGTCTCTTGTGGCTGTCCCCATCTCCAGCAAGTATGCTGTTTTAGAAAAATGTAGGGAGTGATGGACTGTCTGGGGAATGTAGCACTGACAGCCAGGTTTCTGGTACCAAGACTGGTTCTAATGTAACAAGGGGTTATGTCATGTTCCAAGTGATCGATTATGATGGGGGACTCTCTTGTCAGAGGCACAAACACACATTTTCTGCAGCCAACAAGCAAGGCATCAGAATGTTGTCTCCATGATGCCAGGATCAAGGATATCTCAGAGAAGGTGCAGAATATTCTCAAAGGGGAGAGGAACCAGCAAGAGGTTGTTGTACAAATTGGAACTAAGGACATAGGAAAAGAAAAGGATGAGTTTCTAAGGAGAAAATATAGGAAGTTAGGCAGGTATTTGAAAAGGAGGTCCTCAAGGGTAGTAATATCTGGATTGCTCCCGGTACCAAGAGCTAGTGAGGGTGGGAGTTGGAGAATAGAACAGATGAATGCGTGGTTGAGGAACTGGTGCAGGGGAGAAGGATTTCTATTTTTAGATCATTGGAATCTATTTGGGGTAGAAGTGACCTGTATAAGAAGGACGGAATGTACTTAAATTGAAAGGGGACTAATATACTGGTGAGGAGATTTGCTAGAAGTGCTCAGGAGGACATAAACTAGTAATGGGGCAGGGGGACACCCAGGGAGATGATGAGGAATGAGATCAGTCTGAGGCTGGCACAGTCGGGAAAAGGAATAAGTCAAACAGTCAGGGGCAGGCAGGAACAGAGAACCCGATAGGACTGATAAATTAAACTGCATTTATTTCAATGCAAGAGGAATAACAGGTTTTTTTTCTTTATTCATTCGTGGGACGAGGGGGTCACTGGCTAGGCAGCAGTTATTTGAGTGGAACTGAGAAATAAGCAAGGGATGATAAAGTTATAGAGTCATAGAGATATACACCACGGAAACAGGCCCTTTGGTCCAACTCGTCCATGCTGAACAGATATCCTAAATAAATCTAGTCCAATTTGCCAACATTTGGCCCATATCCCTCCTAACCCTTTTTTTCATACACCCATACAGATACCTTTTAAATGTTGTAATTGTACTAGCCTCCATTGCTTCATCTGGCAGCTCATTCCATACATGCACCAACCTCTTGTGTGAAAGGTTGTCCCTTAGGTCCCTTTTAAAACTTTCCCCTCTCATCTTAAACCCATGCCTCCTAGTTTTGGACTCCCTACTCCAGGGAAAAGACCTTGTCTAATTTACCCTATCCATGCCCCTCTTGATTTTATAAATCTCGATAAGGTCACCCCTCAGCCTCTGACATTCCAGGGAAAATAGCTCCAGTCTATTCAGCCTCTCCCTGTAGCTCAAACCCTCCTAACCTGGCAACATCCTTGTAAATCTTTTCCAAACCCTTTCAAGTTTCACAACATCCTTCCTCCAGCAAGGAGACCCAGAATTGCATGCAGCATTCCAACAGTAGCTTAACCAATGTCCTATACAGCCACAACATGACCCTCCCAACTCCTATACCAATAAAGTCAAATATACCAAATGCCTTCTTCACTATCCCATCCACCTGCGATTCCACCTTCAAAGAACTATGAACCAGCACTTCAAGGTCTCTTTGTTCAGCAATACACCCCAGGACCAAAGCGGGGAGAGGTCAAACTGGAAATTGAAGAATGAAGTTAAAGGGAAAGTGAGAATAAGAGAAGTTAAGAAAGACAACAGAATCAATGGAGCAGAAAACTCAAGAAGGGATCGTACAGTATGGCCAAGTGAAATAGGGATTGATAGGAAGGGTGAGGGGAGAAACAAATTAAAATTATTATATATGAATGCATGAAGCATAAGGAGTAAGGTGGATGAGCTTGAGGCTCAGTTAGAAATTGGCAAGTATGATGTGGGGATAACTGAGACGTGGCTTCAAATGTACAGGTCCTGGGAAATGAATATTCAAGGCTATACGTTCTATCAAAAGGACAGACTGACGGGCAGAGGGGGTGGGGTGGCCCTGTTGGTGAGGAATGATATTCAGTCCCTTGCGAGGGGGTACATAGAATCAGGAGATGTAGAGTCAGTATGGATACAGCTGAGAAATTATAAAGGTGGAAAGACCCTAATGGGAGTTATCCACAGGCCCCCAGACAGTAATCAGGAGGTAGGGTGCAGGTTGAATCAAGAGTTGAAATTGGCCTGTCACAAAGGTATCACTACAGTTGTTATGGGAGATTTCAACATGCGGGTAGACTGGGAGAATCAGGATGGTACTGGACCCCAAAAAAGGGAGTTTGTGGAGTGCCTCCGAGATGGATTCTTAGAACAGCTTGTACTGGAGCCTACCAGGGAGGAGGCAATTCTGGATCTGGTCTGGTGCAATGAACTGGATTTGATCAGGGACTCAAAGTAAAGGAGCCATTAGGAGGCAGTGACCATAATATGATAAGTTTTAATCTGCAGTTTGACAGGGAGAAGGAAGAATCGGAAGTGTCTATTGCAGTTGAACAAAGGGAACTATGGAGCTATGAGGGAGGAGCTGGCCGAAGTTCAGTGGTTCAATACCCCAGCAGGGATGGCAGTGGAACAACAATGGCAGGTATTTCTGGATATAATGCAGAAGGTGCAGGATCAGTTCATTACAAAGAGGAAGAAAGATCCTAAGGAGAGGCCGGGGCAGCCGTGGCTGACGAGGGAAGTTAAGGACTCTATAAAGATAAAAGAGAAGAAGTATAACAGAGCAAAGATGAGCGGGAAGCCGGAGGACTGGGAAGCTTTTAAAGAGCAACAGAAGATAACTAAAAAGGCAATACGTGGAGAAAAAATGAGGTACGAAGGAAAACTGGCGAAAAATATAAAGGAGGATAGTAAAAGCTTTTTTAGGTATGTGAAAAGAAAAAAAAGGGTAAGACTAAAATTGGGTCCTTGAAGTCAGAAACGGGTGAATTTATTATGGGGAACAAGGAAATGGCAGAAGAGTTGAATAGGTACTTTGGATCTGTCTTCACTAGGGAAGACACAAGCAATCTCCCAGATGCAGTAGTGGCTGAAGGACCTAGGGTAATGGACGAACTGAAGGGAATTTATATTAGGCAGGAAATGGTGTTGGATAGATTGTTAGGTCTGAAGGCTGATAAGTCCCCGGGACCTGGTGGTCTGCATCCCATGGTACTTAAGGAGGTGGCTCCAGAAATGGTGGATGCATTAGTAATCATTTTCCAAAGTTCTATAGATTCAGGATCAGTTCCTGTAGATTGGAGCGTGGCTAATGTTGTCCCACTTTTCAAGAAAGGAGGGAGAGAGAAAACAGGGAATTATAGACCGGTTAGCCTGACGTCAGTGGTGGGAAAGATGCTGGAGTCAATTATAAAAGATGAAATTACGACTCATTTGGATAGCAGTAACAGAATAGGTCAGAGTCAGCATGGATTTATGAAGGGGAAATCATGCTTGACTCATCTTCTGGACTTTTTAAAGGATGTATCTTTGAAGATGGACAGGGGAGAACCAGTGGATATAGTGTACCTGGACTTTCAGAAAGCCTTTGATGAAGTCCTGCATAGGAGATTAGTGAGCAAAATTCAGGCACATGGTATTGGGGGCAAAATACTGACGTGGATTGAAAATTGACTGGCTGACAGGAAGCAAAGAGTAGTGATAAACGGGTCCCTTTCGGAATGGCAGGCGGTGACCAGTGGGGTTCCACAAGGTTCGGTGCTGGGACCGCAGCTGTTTACAATATACATTAATGATATAGACAAAGGCATTAAAAGTAATATTAGCAAATTTGTTGATGACACAAAGCTGGGTGGCAGTGTGAAACGTGAGGAGGATGTTATGAGAATACAGGGTGACTTGGACAGGCTAGGTGAGTGGATGGATGCATGGCAGATGCAGTTTAATGTGGATAAATGTGTGGTTATCCACTTTGGTGGCAAGAACAGGAAGGCAGATTACTATCTAAATGGAATCAAGTTAGGCAAAGGGGAAGTACAACGAGATCTAGGTGTTCTTGTACATCAGTCAATGAAAGCAAGCATGCAGGTACAGCAGGCAGTGAAGAAAGCTAATAGCATGCTGGCCTTCGTAACAAGAGGAATTGAGAATAGGAGCAAAGAGGCCCTTCTGCAGCTTTACAGGGCCCTGGTGAGACCGCACCTGGAGTATTGTGTGCAGTTTTGGTCTCCAAATTTAAGGAAGGACATTCTGGCTATTGAGGGAGTGCAGCGTAGTTTCACGTCAATTCCTGGAATGGTGAGACTATCATATGTTGAAAGGTTGGAGTGACTGGGCTTGTATACACTTGAGTTTAGAAGGATGAGAGGGCATCTGATTGAGACGTATAAGATTATTAAGGGATTGGACACTGTGGAGGCAGGAAGCATGTTTCTGCTGATGGGTGAGTCCAGAACCAGAGGACACAGTTTAAAAATAAGGGGTAGACCATTTAGAACAGAGTTGAGGAAAAACTTCTTCACCCAGAGAGTGGTGGACATATGGAATGCTCTGCCCCAGAAGGCAGTAGAGGCCAACTCTCTGGATACTTTCAAGAAAGAAGTGGATAGAGCTCTTAAAGATAGTGGAATCAAGGGTTATGGGGATAAGGCAGTAACAGGATACTGATTGTGGATGATCAGCCATGATCATAATGAATGGTGGTGCTGGCTTGAAGGGCCAAATGGCCTACTCCAGCACCTATTGTCTATTGTCTATTGACTTTACCATGATCACCTTATTGGAATTGTACTATAGACCCCCCAATAGTCTGTGGGAAATTGAGAAACAACTTTTTAAGGACATCTCGTGTTATCTGTAAGAATAACAGGATGGTTGTGGCAAGGGCTTTAAGTTTCCAAATATAGTCTGGGCCTGCCATAGTGTTACAAGCTTCGATGGAATGGAATTTGTTAAGTGTGTACTTGAAAATTTTCTGATTCAGTATGTGGATGTACCTATTCTTGGGAAATAAGGCAGGGCAAGTGACTGGTGTGTCAGTGGGGGAGTACTATGGGGCCAGCAACCATAATTCTACTAGTTCTAAAATAGTGATAGAAAATGACATGCCAGATCTAAAAGTTAAAGTTCTAAATTTGAGGAAGGGCCAATTTTGATGGTCTTCGGCAAGAACTTTCAAAAATTGATTGGGGCAGATGTTTTCAGGAGAAAGGACGGCTGGAAAATGGGAAGCCTTCAAAAATGAGATAATGCAAGTTCAGAAACAGTATGTTCCTGTTATGGAGAAGGGCGGGGATGGTAGGTTTGGGAAATGTTGGATGACTAGAGAAACTGAGGTTATGGCCAAGAAGATGAAGGCAACATATGTTAGGTATAGACAGCAGAGATCAAGTGAATCCTTAGAAGAGAATAAAGTTAGTAGAAGTATACTTGAGAGGGAGATCACAATGGCAAAAAGAGGACATGATATAGTTTTGGCAAATAGGGTTAAGGAGAATCCAAAGGGATTCTACAGATACATTAAGGACGATGGAGTAACTAGGGAGAGAACAGGGCCCCTTAAAGACCAGCAAGGCCACCAAAGTGTAGAACCGCAGGAGATGGAGGAGATACTAAATGGGTATTTTGCATCAGTGTTTACTGTGGAGAAGGATATGGAAGATATAGAACATGGGGAAATAAAAGACATCTTGAAAAATGTCCATAAGACAGAGGAGGAGGTGCTGGATGCCTTAAAACACATAAGGGTGGATAAATCTGTGGGACCTGATCAGGTGTACCCTTAAACTTTATGGAAAGCTAGGCAAGTGGATGCTGAGTCCCTTGTTGAGATATTTGTATCATCGATAGACACCAGTTAGGTGCTGGAAGACTGGAGGTTGGCTAATGTGGTGCCCCCTATATTTATATCTATATATCCCATGATGTTGCGCTGAACTTTTACCTGAATCCTAAGGTCTATCTAACCTCCTTCTCTACCTTATACTATCATCCATATACCAATCTAATTGCTGCTTAAATGCCCCAATGAGGCTGACTCAACTACGCTCTCCGGCATTGCATTCCGCGCCTCTACCACTCTCTGAGTAAAGAAGCCACTTCTGACGTCTCCCCGATATCTACCTCCTTTCACTTTAAAACTATGTCCCCTTGTAAAAGCTACCTCCACCCTTGGAAAAAGTCTCTGGCTGTCCAGTCTACCTATGCCTCTGATCATTTTGTACACCTCTATCAAGTCACTTCTCATCCTTCATCATTCTAAAGAGAAAAGTCCTAGTTCTCTCAACCTTTCCTCGTAAGACCTTCCCTTCATTGCAGACAACATCGTGGTAAATCTCCTCTGCACCTTTTCCACCGCTTCCACATCTTTCCTGTAATGAGGCAACCAGAACTGGACACAATACTCCAGATGAGGCCGAACCAGGCTTTTGTACAGCTGGAGCATAACTTCAACTCTTGAACTCAATCCCTCTATTAATGAAAGCTAACACACCACATGCCTTCTTAACAACTCTATCCACCTGGGTGGCAGCTTTCAGGTAACTGTGATCATGAACCCCAAGAATCACCTCACACTTTTCAGGGTTAAATTCCACCTGCCACTTCTCAGACCAGCTCTGCATCCTATCAATGTCCCTTTGTAACATAGAACAACACTCCCCACTATCCACAACTCAACCCACCTTTGTATCATCTGCAAACTTACTAATCCAACCTTCCACTCCTACATCCAAATCATTTCAAAAATCACAAATAGAAGAAAAGCCAGAACAGATCCTTGTGGTACACCACTCATAACTGAGCACCATGTTGAATATTTTCCATCCACTACCACCCTTTGTCTTCTAAGGGTCATAGAACATACAGCATTACAGCACAGTACAGGCCCTTCGGCCCTCGATGTTGTGCCAACCTGTCATACCGATCTGAAGCCCATCTAACCTACACTATTCCATGCATGGGTCAGCCAATTCTGAATCCAATTTGCCACATTTCTCCTGTCCCATGCCTCCTTACTTTCTGCATGAGCCTACCATGGGGAACCTTATCAAACACCTTAATTAAATCCATGTATATCACATCCACTGCTCCACCTTCATCCATGTGTTTGGTCACCTCTTCAAAGAATTCAATAAGGTTTGTGAGGCATGATCTACCCTACACAAATCCTTGCTGACTACCATGAATCAAACCGTGCCTTTCCAAGTGATCATAAATCCTATCTCTCAGAGCCTTTTCCAATAATTTGCCATACCATATTCCAATAATCGGCCCTACCCTTAATCTGGTCTTTCTCTTATTCTTCACGGACGTGTAAAAAGCCTTGGAGTTTTCATTGATCCTATCTGCCAAGGTTTTCTCATGCTCCCTTACAGCTCTCCTAAGCTCTCTCCTGGCTAACCTGTATCCCTCTAGATCCTTTTCCGATCCTTGTTTCCTAAACCTTACGTAAGCATCCTTCTTCTTCTTAACCAGTCATTCGACCTCTCTCGAGTACTAAAGGTCCCTCACTCAACCGCATCTTCCCTGCCTGCTACAGACAAACATATCAATCGCACACAGTATGCATTCCTTAAACAATCTCCACATTTCTATAGTGCTCTTCCCTGACAGCATCTGTTCCCAACTGGTGATGGGCAAGCTGTTGAAGGGAATCCTGAGAGACAGGATTTACATGTATTTAGAAGAACAAAGACTGATTAGAGATAGTCAATATGGCTTTGTGCATGGGACATCGTGTCTTACTAACTTAATTGAGTTTTTTGAAGAAGTAGCAAGGAGGATTGATAAAGACAGAGCAGTGGACATGACCTACATGGGCTTCAGTAAGGCATTTAACAAGGTTCCTCATGGTAGACTGGTCAGCAAAGTTAGATCAAATGGAATACAGGGAGAACTAGCCATTTAAATACAGAACTAGTTTGAAGGCAGAAGGCAGAGGGTGATGGTGAAGGGTTGCTTTTCAGGGTGGCCTGTGACCAGTGGTGTGCCACAAGGATAAGTGCTGGGTTCACTGCTATTTGTCATTTTTATAAATATTTTGGATGTGAACGTGGGAGGTATATTTAGTAAGTTTGCAGATGACACCAAAATTGGAGGTGCGGTGGACAGTAAGGAAAGTGACCTCAGAGTCCAATGGAACCTTGATTGATGAGCCATTGGGCCAATGAGTGGCAGATGGAGTTTAATTTAGATAAATGTGAGATGCTGCATTTTGGAAAGGAAAATCAGAGCAGGGCTTATACACTTATTGGTAAGGTCCTGAGAGTATTGCTGAACAAAGAGACCTTGGAATGCAGGCTCGTACTTCCTTGAAAGTGGAGTTGCAGGTAAATAGGATAGTGAAGAAGGCATTTGGTATGCCTGCCTTTTATTGGCCAGTGCATTGAGTATAGGAGTTGGGAGGTCATGCTGCGGCTGTACATGGCATTAGTTAGTCCACTGTTGGAATACTGCATGCAATTCTGGTCTCTCTGCTGTAGGAAGGATATTGTGAAATTTGAAAGGGTTCGGAAAAGATTTACAAGGATGTTGAGATAGCAAGAACAGCAGATGCTGGAGTCAGAGACAACAAAGTTTGGCACAGGAGGAACACAGCAGGCCTGGCAGCATCAGACGAACAGAAAAGTTGACGTTTCAGGTCGGGTCTGTATTTTCATAAAAGAGGGACCCTTCTGAAAAAGGGTCCCAACCTGAAACATCAACTTTCCTGTTCCTCTGATCCTACCTGGCCTGCTGTGCTCCTCCAATGCCACACTTTGTTGTTTACGAGGATGTTGCCAGGTTTGGAGGGTCTGAACTATAGGGAGAGGCTGAATAGACTGGGGCTATTTTCCCCGGAGTGACGGAGGCTGAGGGGTGACCTTATAGAGGTTTATAGAATCATTAGGTGCATGGATTGGATAAATAGACTGTGTCTTTCCCCAGGGTGGGGGAGACCAAAACTAGACAGCATAAGTTTAAGGTGAGAGGAGAAAGTTTTAAAAAGGGCCTAAGGGGCACACAGAGGGTGGTGCATGTATGAAAGTGGTGGAGACTGGTGCAATTACAACATTAATGGGTATATGAAAGGAAGGGTTTAGAGGAATATGGGCCAAATGCTGGCAAATGGGACTAGATTTATTTAGGATTTCTGGTTGGAATGGATGAGTTGGTCTGAAGGGTCCACTTCCACGGTCTATATCAGCATGACTCTTATGATTTTTTTCCTTTATTCGTTTGTACAATGAGGGCATCACTGACTAGGCAGCATTTATTGCTCAGAACGCCATTAAGAGTCAACTACATTGCTGTGGGAATGGAGTCATATGTAGACCAGATCAGGTATGGAAGGCAAGATAATAAAGTGTGAAGCTGGATGAACACAGCAGGCCAAGCAGCATCTCAGGAGCACAAAAGCAATCCTTCCCTAAAGGACATTCGTGAACCAGATAGGTTTTTCCCAACAATCAACAATGGATTCACAGTCAACATTAGATTCTTAATTCAAGATATTTAGTGAATTCAAATTCTACCACCTGCCATGGTGGCATTCAAACTCAGGTCCCCAGAGCGTTATCTGAGTCTCTTGATTAACAGTCCAGTAATAATACCATTAGGCCATTGCCTGCCCTGCTGCATGTTTTGAAAGCAAATAACCTGGTACTGATTTTAAGTACTGTTTACAGAGCTGATTATTCAAAAAGTGGAATAGGTCTAGTTTAGAGACATGCTGGACTCAAGAGATGACCATGAATGGAGCTTTGACGGACAACAAGTGGTTGGTCTGTCTGTAGATTAGTTATTGATGACAAAGGTCTTCCGCCTGCCAAAAACACTGTGATTGGCTCTCAGGTAGCTGAACAGATGGGGGATCTGGATAAGACAGTCAGAAATCATTGGATATCTGGAAGAGAAGGAATTGCTTCTGCTCTGCACTAAAAAGTATCTCAACATTGAACGCAGTTTCAAAGAACCCCCTTCCCCTCCCCCATTTCTGGATAAGGGCCCAGGGCTGAAACCTCAGCCTTCCTGCTCCTCTGATGCTGCTTGGCCTGCTGTGTTCATCCAGCTCTACACCTTGTTATCTTAGTCCAGCCCCTTCAGCCTCCTCTGCCATTTGATACAATAATGGCTGATATCGACTTTCCTGCCTGTTGTCCATAACCCTTCAACCCATAACTAATTAAAAGCCCGTCTATCTCCTCCTTAAATTTACTCAATATCTCAGCATCCACAGCAGTTTGGGGTAGTGAAGTCCACAGATACACAACCCTTTGAGAAAAGTAATTTTTCTTCATCTTTGTTTTAAATCTGTCATCCCTTATCCTAAAACTATGATATCTCATTCCAGAGTGCATCCCATGAGTAAACATCTGTCCTATGTCTATCAATTCCCTTTAGCATTTTGTGTACCTCAGTTAGATCTCTGCTTATTCTTCTGAACTCCAGAGTACAGTCAAATTTGTTCAATCTCCGAACTGCCTCCCATGCAACTACATTCCTCCTCAAATCAGGGGGCAAAAATGGTATACAATGCTCCACATGTGGTCTCACTAATGCTTTGCTCAGTTGAAGCAACACTTCCCTACTTTTATACTCTGCTCCTTTAAAAATAAATACCAAAATTCCATTTGCCTTATTACTTGCTGTAGCAGACGTCTAGTTTACTGCAATTCATGCATTAGATCACCCTGATCCCTCTGCTGCAAAGCACTTAGAAGTTTCTTTCCATTTAGATAATAAGTTGTCTTTTTACTCCAACCAAAACAGAAACCTTGTATGTTATTAAATCAGCCATGATTCATTTAATAGTGCAGCAAGCTCAATGGGCCAAATGGCCCACTTTGCACCTATGTCTTACGTGATCCCTTATTGCATCTTCTCACTAATAGATGTAACAATAGATCTGTGGCTCTATGACTCTGATTTGTCCCTCTTTTTTTAAAAAATAGGCATTATAAACCAATTTCCAGCCTAAGAGAACTATTCATAACCCTACTGATCTTTTGAAAATAAGGGGGAATTCACTGAACACCTGTCCCATCTCATTTATCTCGCTCAGGCAGATATTAATGATCTCACCTGAAGCTTTATCATTTTTAAGCATTCCAAACGTATCCAAAATGTCATTTATATCGATTTTGATGTATCAATATCCCCACATAAGAAATCTGGAACATTGATGCAAGATAGTCACTCAGCACTATGCCATTCTGGGAAAATCAGTCCTAACGTCTCTTTTGTGCCTGGCCCTATACTATTTTTAACTTACTTCTATCATTATCTGAAAAATACTTTACTACTACTGCCACAATTACATACCAACATCTTACCGAGACGAGATGGTTCAGATGAGGCGATGGAGAGTTACAGATTAGCTGGAAAGGATTTAAAGAGAGAGTTAAGAAGAGCAAGGAGGGAACATGAGCAGTCATTAACAGGTAGAATAAAGGAGAACTCTAAAGCTTTCTATAGGCATGTGAGGATTAAGAGGATGACTAGGGTAGGAATAGGGCCAGTCAAAGACAGAAGGAGGAATGGAATTGTGGGAGATATAGCAGTTTGGATAGGAAATTGGCTTGCTGAAAGAAGACAGAGGGTGGTAGTTGATGGGAAATGTTCATCCTGGAGACCAGTTACTAGTGGTGTACCACAAGGGTCGGTGTTGGGTCCACTGCTGTTTGTCATTTTTATAAATGACCTGGATGAGGGCGTAGAAGGATGACACTAAGGTCAGTGGAGTTGTGGATAGTGACGAAGGATGCCGTAGGTTGTAGATAGACATAGATAAGCTGCAGAGCTGGGCTGAGAGGTGGCAAATGGAGTTTTATGCAGACAAGTGTGAGGTGATGCACTTTGGTAGGAGTAACCAGAAGGCAAAGTACAGGGCTAATGGTAAGGTTCTTAGCAGTGTAGATGAGCAGAGAGATCTCGGTGTCCATGTACACAGATCATTGAAAGTTGCCACCCAGGTTGACAGGGCTGTTAAGAAGGCATACAGTGTTTTAGCTTTTATTAATAGAGGGATTGAGTTCCGGAACCAAGAGGTTATGGTGAAGCTGTACAAAACTCTGGTGCGGCCGCACTTGGAGTATTGTGTACAGTTCTGGTCACCGCATTATAAGAAGGACGTGGAAGCTTTGGAAAGGGTGCAGAGGAGATTTACTAGGATGTTGCCTGGTATGGAGGGAAGGTCTTATGAGGAAAGGCTGAGGGACTTGAGGCTGTTTTCATTAGAGAGAAGAAGGTTGAGAGGTGACTTAATTGAAACATATAAAATAATCAGAGGGTTAGATAGGGTGGATAGGGAGAACCTTTTTCCGAGGATGGTGACGGCGAGCACGAGGGGGCATAGCTTTAAATTGAGGGGTGAAAGATATAGGACAGATGTCAGAGGTAGTTTCTTTACTCAGAGAGTAGTAAGGATATGGAACGCTTTGCCTGCAACGGTAGTAGATTCGCCAACTTTAGGTACATTTAAGTCGTCATTGGATAAGCATATGGACGTACATGGAATAGTGTAGGTTAGATGGGCTTCAGATCGGTATGACAGGTCGGCACAACATCGAGGGCCAAAGGGCCTGTACTGTGCTGTAATGTTCTATGTTCTATGTTTAAGTGGGAAGTGTGTGTGGACCCTGTGGAGATCGGAGAGGTCCAAAATGAATATTTCTCATCTGATTTCACTCAGGAAAGGGAGAATATTGTAGAGGAGAAGACTGAGTTACAGGCTTCCAGAACTGAAAGGATTGAGGTTAGTAAGGAGGAGGTGTTATCAATTCTAGAAGGTGTTAAGGTAGATAAATTACCTTGGGTAATTTTTTCTGAGGATTCGCTGGGAAGCTAGTGAGGAGGTGGCAGAACCTTTGGCTTTGATCTTTGAATCCTCATTGTCTACAGGTTTAGTACCAGAGGACTGGAGGATTGCAAATGTTGTGCCCTTGTTCAAGAAGGCCAGTAGAGATGACCCAGGTAATTATAGACCTGTGAGCCTTACGTCTGTTGTAGGAAAAGTTTTGGAAAGGATTATAAGAGATAGGGTTTATAATCATCTAGCAAACAACAATTTTATTGGAGATAGTCAAAATGGATTCATTAAGGGCAGGTCGTGTCTCACAAACCTCATTGAGTTTTTTGAGAAGGTGACCAAGCATGTGGATGAAGGAAGGGCAGTTGGCGTGGTGTACATGGACTTCAATAAAGCCTTTGATAAGGTTCCACATGGTAGGCTATTGGAGAAAAGACAGAGGCATGGGATTGAGGGAGATTTAGCAGTTTGGATTAGAAACTGGCTTTCTGTAAGAAGGCAACGAGTGGTGGTTGATGGAAAATATTTAGCCTGGAGTCCGGTTACTAGTGGTGTGCCTCAAGGATCTGTTCTGGGACCACTGCTGTTTGTCAATTTTATAAATGACTTGAACGCAGGCATAGGTGGATGGGTGAGGAAGTTTGCAGATGACACTAAAGTCAGTGGAGTGGTGGACAGTGTGGAAGAATGTTACAGGTTGCAGGGAGACTTGGATTACCTGCAGAATTGAGCTGAAAGGTGGCAAATGGAGTTCAATGCAGATAAATGTGTGGCGATTCACTTTGGGAAGAATAATAGGAAGGCAGAATACTGGGTCAATGGAAAGATTCTTGGTGGTGTGGATGTGCAAAGGGATCTTGGTGTCCATGTAAATAGATCCCTGAAAGTTGCGACCCAGGTTGATAGTGCTGTTAAGAAGGCTTATGGTGTGTTAGGGTTTATTGGTAGAGGAATTGAGTTCCGGAGCCGTGATGTCATGCTGCAACTGTACAAAATGCTAGTGCGGCCTCACTTGGAATGTTGCGTGCAGTTCTGGTCGCCCCCTTGCAGGAAGGATGTGGAAGCATTGGAAAAGGTGCAGAGGAGATTTAACAGGACATTGCCTGGTCTGGAGCAATGGCCTTATGAAGAAAGCCTGAGGGACTTGAGTCTGTTCTCATTGGAGAGAAGAAGGCTAAGAGAGGATTTAATAGAGACATACAAGATGATCAGAGGATTAGATAGGGTGGACAGTGAGAGTCTTTTTCCGAGGATGATGACTTCAGCTTGTACGAGGGGGTGCAACTACAAATTGAGGGGTGGTAGATTTAAGACAGATGTCAGAGGCAGGTTCTTTACTCAGAGAGTGGTAAGGGCGTGGAACGCCCTGCCTGCCAATGTAGTTAACTCAGCCACATTAGGGGCATTTAAACAGTCCTTGGATGAGCAATTGGATGATGATGGGATAGTGTAGGGGGATGGGCTTAGATTAGTTCACAGGTCGGCGCAACATCGAGGGCCAAAGGGCTTGTTCTGCGCTGTACTGTTCTATGTTATCCAAAAATCCCTTTGCTGATGTTACAGCTGTTTTTGTCAACATGCACGTGACATTTATCCCTGTTCTCTTGTGAATTAAATATATTTAGCTTCAATTAACTTTGTATGTAATTCTAAAATGGTTTTGTTTTTCCATGCATCCTGTTAATCATTGCGATTCTTGAAAATCATTTAAAATATAACTATTTGTACTTGATTTCCTGCATCAGAAGGCAGTCCAGTTAACTTTTGCCAGATAACGTGGCCACTTTTTGTCTTTATTCTTGCAAGGGGATTGTATTTGTTGCCTGATTCTAATCATCTTGAATTGATTGGCTCATTTGGCCATTTCAGAGGGCAGTTAAGAGTCAACTACATTGCTGTGGATCTGGAGCTACATGTAGGCCACACTGGGTAAGGATGGCAGATTTCCTTCCTCAAAGGACATCAGTGAACCAGATGGATTTTTACAATAATCAACAATTGTCTTACAGACATCATTGGACTAGTTTCTCATTTCAGATTTTTCTGAATTCAAATTTCACCATTGTCATTGCAGAATTTGAACTATTGTTCCCAGAATATTGGCTTGGGGTCTGAATTAACAAGTGACATTACCAACAAGCCACCACCATAGCCTTCCTTAAGTCCTCGTAAAATCCAAGACCTCAGCATGAGGCTGCAGTCTTATTTGGCCAATAAGATTAAACCTAACAATAGTTTGTTGCCTTCTGTACTTCCTGTTACAACTCAATTATGATTTGCATATTTAAATTAGGCCTTAATTTACCTTGTACCATTGCTATAGTATCATGGAATAAAGTCGTTCAGCAGGTATATAAAACCAGAATATTTCACAAGCAATTTTTATTTTGTTCCATACAAATTATATAAGACTACACAATGAGAGCTGGCAATGCAAGGATTACATAGGTTCAAGCATGTTTCTACAAGCAATAGACTTTGAAATTTTACATCTTAAACACTGTAAACCAAGTTCAGTTAAAACCTTTTTTTGTTGTCCATTTCAACACAAGTAAACTGTTCAGTTGCTAGAAAGAGTAATAATAAAGTGTAATGGGTACTCTTAAGTTGGTCAGATAGGCAGCTGATATATCCTCTCTTTCTGCAAAACTTTTTCTGGAACTTTTTAGTGTGTTTTTTGGCGTTTGACTGACTCTTCTCTGAGAGGATGAACATTTTGAGATGTAGGTACAGTGAAGTCAACCTGCAACTGAGATATTGGAATATAAGTGCTTCCTCTGAAACCAGTTGAAGGAGGGTCTATCTGATGTCCAAGGGGACTGTTACAAGCTACTGACAACATTTGAGCTGCCACAAGTTGCAAGGCCATCAATCCAACTGGGTTTGATTGCCTGTCACCAAGGGCATCTTCAATGTAATTGAGTCTCAATTGGTTACCAGGTGGATATTCAAATCCATTCAGTTTTTCTTTGGCATGTACTGCTGATGCCACGTTGTTGTATCGAACAACAGCATAACCCATGTTCGGGTCATTCTGAATTTCACAATATTCTAATCCTGGGATGACATCGAAGAGGCTATAAATTTGCTCATGTGTAAGCATATATTTAGTAAACAGAGAAAGGCACGTAGTAATAATTTCTCCACCTCCCATTTCACAAGTTCCCATTTTGCCAACTCGTCTCAATTCTCCAGCTTTTGTTTCACCAGCTCCCATCATCTCACTGACTCCTCTCAACTCATCACCTCCTCTCATCTCACCACCACTTTGCAATTCTACACTTCTTTGCATCTCAATGACTCCTTTCATCTCACCACTTCCCCTCATCTCACTGACTGTTCTCATCTCACCACCTCCCCTCATTTCATCGATGCCTCTATTCTTACCAATCTCCCTCATCTCACCATTTCCTCTCATCTCACCATATCCCCTCATTTCACTAATGCTTCTCATCTCATTGATCCTTCTCATCTCACCGCTTCCTCTCAACTCACCAATGCTCCTCGTTACAATAACTCCACTTATTTCTCCGACTCGCCTCACCTCACTGACTCCCCTCATTTCACCAAACCTCCTTCTCCCATCCTGCACTTCATTGGCTCCTCTCATCTCACCAGCTCTTCCTGCAACTCCGATTTCATTGACTTCTCTTATTTCACCAATTCTTCTTATTTCACCTGCCCTTTTCCCACTTCCCATTTCACTGATTCCTCTCACTTCACCAACTCGTTGCATTACACCCCCTTCCCTCATTTCACTGACTCCTTTCATCAAACTGACTCCCTTCACTGCAATGACCCCTCTCATCTCACCACCTCCCCTCATCTCACTGATGCCTCTCATCTCACCACCTCCCCTCATCTCACCGACCCCTCTCATCTCACCACTTCCCCTTGTTTCACCACCTCCCCTCATCTCACCAATCCCTCTCATCTCACCACCTCCCCTCATCTCATTTACTCCTCTCATTTCACCATCTCCTCTCATCTCACTGACTCCTCTCATCTCACCTTCTCCACTGATCCCTCTCATTTCACCATCTCCCCTCATCTCACTGACTGTTCTCATCTCACCATCTCCCCTCACTTCACCCACTTCCCTCATCTCACTGACCCCCCACATCTCACCACCTCCTCTCATCTCACTGACATCTTTCACATCAGCAACTCCCCTTGCCTCACTGACTTCCCTTATCTCACTGATGCCCCACATCTCACCACCTCCTCTCATCTCACTGACTGCTCTCATCTCACCAACTCCCCTTATCTTTCCAGTTCCCCTCACCTCACTGACTCCTCTAATTTCCCCAACTCCTCTTATTTCACCAACCCTTCCTTTCTCACCTTGCATTTCACCAACTCCTCTCATCTCACCACCTTCCCCCCTCTCACCAGCTGCTCCTATCTCACTGACTCCACTTATTTCTCTAATTGCCCGCACTTCACTGACTCCTCTCATTTCACCACTCCTTCTTTTCCCATCTCGCCCTTCACTGGCTCCTCTCATCTCAACAGTTCTTTCTCCAACTCCAATTTCATAGACTTCTCTCATTTCACCAATTCCTCTTTTTTCACCTGCCCTTTTCTCACCTCTAATCTCATCAATTCCTCTCAATTCATCAACCCTTTCATCACCTCTCATTTCACTGGCTCCAATTATTTCACTATTTCCTATCTTACCAGTTCCTCTCATTTCACCAGATCTTCTTTCGCCGCCTCTCATTTTACCATTTCTTTCTCCACTGACACCGCCTCTCATTTCATCAATTCCTCTTCTTCCTTCACCTTTCAATGTACCAATTCCTCTCATCTCACCTGCTCCTGTTATTTTTGCTCCCATTTCACTACTACTTATTTCACTTGTTTCAAAATTGCTAAATTCATGAAAAGGTAACACATTTTGATCTCTCAGAGGACGAAACCCTCGTCGATGTGATAAATTTTCTTTGTCACTTCTCACACAAATATTCTCAGGGTATGTAAATTTTTTCCTCGGCTCTGCAAGTATTGCCTTAAAAGATGGGTCACAATTTTCAATGGCTTGAGCAGCCTGAGATGGTTTCAGAAATCTCACATAGCCAAAGCCTTTGCTCTCCCCCGTTTTCTTGTTCTTGACAATATTGCAATATTGAATATCTCCAAAAGCCTTAAACTTTTCTCTCAGATCATCTTCTGCATAGGATTTTGGAACCATAACAAAAATCCTAGTCAACTCCTCATCTTCAACATCACGGTGGCTCTTAGATCCTCTAGATTGTGCTATGAACACCTTGATGGGTTTGGTGTCCCCAGTGAGAGTTTTGCCATGCATGTCCTCCATTGCTTTACAGGCTTGCCATGATTTTCTGAACTTCACATAGGCAATACCCTTATGATTTTTGGACTGTTTGTCCCGCACCACCCAAATGTCCTGGATATCGCCAAACAAGGAAAATTTTTCTCTGATTGCCTCCTCAGATATTGATTTGCTGATGACCAGAAAGAGTCGACTATTGGGTGGATGATCGACGTTCAGTGTAGGACATGAGCTACCACCATCCTCCATCATTATAAAGGTCATGCATACAACAGAGTTGCCCCTGTGTTTTTCATTACCCCACACACACTTCCCCATACTCATTTCTATTTGCCATAGTTTTTCCTACTCATATAATCTATGTCTTTTTGTATCTTTCTGGTCCCAACTACACAACTTACTGTGCTTCTTAACTTTTGTCTCTTTGGAAAACTTTGACATATAACACGTTTGTATTGTTGGTGAGGTTGTTGTAGTCTGCTGCTACAAACGTTCTTCACTCCAGGAAGTCTTAGAAATTCACATCTTAAGTACCTGACAAAGGAACAAGCCTTTAGATGTTAAGCACAAATGAGGCAACTGAATTGTTTAATGCTTTTATTGTCAATTAATTGTTTTATGCTGCAGCTTCGAGAAAATTAATTGGAACAAAATAATTTTCCAAGATATATTTTGAATAATTTCTTTGTTCCTCTTCTTTTTCGAGACTGTATCATTGCAGTTTTAAATGATTTCATAATTTACCTCAATGTTGGCAGTAGGATGCCAGATCAGGGGGCTATTATCATGAGCTGTTAGTACTGATAAAGCTGCAACTTTTAAAGGGGTGTTGCAGTGGGACTGAGGCAGATTCTGGCAATCCTGAGGGAGCTTAATGTGAACTTGAAGAATGCCACAATATAGGAGAGAACTGGCTTTTAGGATTTCAAATGCAGCACTGAAAGTCTTGGTGAAGGTGTACGGTAGGAGGTATGTCCACAGGTGGTGGGAGAAGTCTCTCCAGAAGATAGACACAATCAGAAATTTGTCAGAGCTGGTAGTGTGGAAGTCAATGTCAGGAAATAATCCTAAGGACCTGGATGCAATGTTGCAAGAAGTTAAAATGGTCTCACACAAGAGGTTAAAGTCAGTGAATGTATCTTCAAATATTATATCATACCTACTGCACCACAAGTAGAGTAAATAGCAACAGAAATAGGTAATTAACAGATGTGCTCAAAATCATGAAGGGCCTGGACAGATAGGGAGAAACTGTTCACATTAGTGGAGTATTGAGAACCAGAGAACATTAGAGAGATGAATGCATGGCTCATTGCTGTAGGAGAAATGGTATGTCAGAACAGTGCTTGTGGGATGGTTCTCACCTGAACTTTGCTGGGTCCAGTGTTCTGGTGAGTCATATAACCAGGTCAGCAGAGGGGGCTGCAAATTAGGCAGTGGGAATGTGGGATCAAGTTTGAGACAATTTGTTAAATTAAGTAGAGAAGACATGGAAAGAAGGTAAGATTGCAATACTCAATACGGTACAATTCATGACGGCTGTGGCTTTAAAAGATTTCATAACTGGGCATTTCGGTTTCTTAGTCCAAAGATGTGCAGGTTAGGTGAATTGGACATGTTAAAATGCCCATTGTGTCCAGGGATGTCTAGGTTAAGTGAATTAGCCGTGGGGGATGCACATTTACAGGGATAGGGTAGGGGTTGGATCTGGGTGGGATACTCTTTGGAGGGACTTGATTGCCAAATAGTCTGGTTCCACACTGTAGAGTTCTATGATTCTATGAGGAGTAATTCTTCCTCATATCTGTTTTAAATTTGCCATCCCATATCTGAAAACTATGACCTCTTGTTCCAAATTGCCCCACAAAAGAAACATCTGCTCTATGTCTATTTGGCCAATCCCATTTAACATCTTATATACTTCAATTAAATCTCCTCTCATTCTTCTAAACTCCAGTAAATATAACTAACGGCTCAATCTCTCCACATAAGACAGACCATTGTTTTCAGAACAATTTCTTACAACAGTATGCATCAGAGATCAGCAGAGAGAAGGGACATGTTAAAATCTATTAAAGGAGGACAGGGTAGAACACTTTGAATGCATTAGTGAAACCAGGCAGAGTCAACATGGTTAACATGGATTTGTTAACTAATCTGAAGGAGAAGGTGGCTGTAAATGGATTGCTTTTAGGTTGGCAGGACATGATGAGCAGTGTGCCATGAGAACCAGTGTTGGAGCCTCAATTATTTACTTGGGATTTTTATTTATTCACTTGTGGGACACGGCCATTACTAGCTGGCCAGCACTTATTTCCATCCTTAGTTGCCCTTCTGAAGGTGATGGTGATGCATTCTTGAACTGCTGCAGTTCATGTGGTGCAGGTACATCCCAATTCCATTTGGAGGGAAATTTCAGGATTTTGACCTAGCAACAAAGAATGAATGATGATATATTTTCAAGTCAAGATGATGAGAGAGTTGGACAGGAATTTACACATGGCAGTGTTCCCATGTACCTGCTCCCCTTGTCCACCTAGATGGGCATGGTTGTGGGTTTTAAAGGTGCTGTCAAAAGACCTTTGGCAAATTACTGCAGTGCATCTTATAGACAGCACATTGCATAATAACGGCACATCAGTGGAGGAGACAGCAGATGTGGTGCTAATCAAGTAGATTGCTTTATCATGGATGCTGTCAAGGTCTTGAGTGTTGACAGGGCTGCAGTCATCTAGGCATGTGGGCCGTATTCCATCACACTCCTGCCTTGTGCCTTGTAAATGGTGGACAGGCTCTGGGGAGTCATCAGGTGAGTTACTCGCTGCAGAATAACTGGCCTCTGAGCTGCTCTTGTAGCCACTGTATTATTTTGATGACTCCTGTTGAGTTTCTTGTCAGTGGTAACTCCCAGGATCATAAGACATAGGAGCAGAATTAGGCCATTTGACCATTGTGAAGCTCCACCATTCAATCACGGCTGAAATGTTTCTCAACCCCATTCTCTGCCTTCTCCCTTTAACCCTTGAACCCCTTACCAATCAAGAACTCATGTATCTCTGTCTTAATTGTACTCAATGACTTGGCCTCCACAGCTATCTGTGGCAATACTTTCCACAGATTAAAAATCATCCTCATCTCAGTTCAGAGCAGTTGTCTTTTTACTTTGAGGCTGTGCCTCAGGTCCTAGTTTCTTTTACTAGTGGAGACATCTTCTCCACATCCATTTTTGTCCAGGTTTCTCAGTATTCTATAATTTTCAATGAGATCCCATAACCTTCTAAAGTCCATTGAGTCCTCAACTGCTCCTCATTTAGCTAGCAATTCACCCCAGGATCATTCTTGTAAACTGTTTCTGGATTCCCTCCAATGCCAGCACATCCTTCCTTAGATATAGGGCTCAAAACTGCTTACAATGTTCCACACGTGGACTGACCAGAGCCTTATACAGTCTCAGCAGTACATTGCTGCTGTTATGCTCCAGCCTTCCTGAAATGAACACTAACATTGCATTTGCTTTCCTAACTCTCAACTGAATCTGCATGCTAACCTTAAGAGAATCCTGAAATGGGACTACAAGTCCCTTTGCGCTTCAGATTTCTGAAGATTTCCCCATTTAGAAAATGGTTTACACCTCTGCTGTTTCTACCGAAGTCCATAACCTCTCACTTTCCCACATTTTATTCCATCTACCACTTCTTTGCCCAATCTGCTAGCACGTCCAAATCCTCTGCAGCTTTCCTACTTCTCCAACACTACCTGCACCTCCATTTTCCAGTCCTTTGGGGCTTTCCCTGACTCCAGTGATTCTTGAAAGATTACTAATGGCTCTACAATCTCCTCAGCTTATCTCCTTCAGGATTCTGGGGAGCTGCCCATCTGGTACAGGTAATTTGAAATAATGGGAACTGCAGATGCTGGAGAATCCGAGATAACAAAGTGTGGAGCTGGATGAACACAGCAGGCCAAGCAGCATCTTAACGCCAGCTTTCGTGCTCCTAAGATGCTGCTTGGCCTGCTGTGTTCATCCAGCTCCACAATTTGTTATCTCTGGTACAGGTGATTTATTCACCAGGGCAGGCGAGACCAAAACTAAAGGGCATTGGTTTAAGGTTAAAGGATAAAGATTTAAAAGGGACCCAAGTGGGAACTTCTTCACACAGAGGCTGGTGGGTGTTTGGAATGAACTGCCAGAGGAAGTGATGGAGGCTGGTACAATTACAACATTTAAAAGGCACCTGCTTTTGTATAGAAACAGGACAGGTTTAGAAGAATATGAGCCAATTGCTGGCAAATGGGACTACAGTAGTATATCTAGATGACATGGAGGAGTTGGATCGAAGGGTCTATTTTAATGCTGTACAGCTCTATCACTCAAATTATTGTTAAGACATCTTTTGATTGAATTTCAGTGCTTATTAAGTTGTCAGTTCTGCAGAACAGAATACCTTTCAATGGAATGGAAACGGTAATAGCATTCAAATGTTTTATGTACAGGTACAGAATAGGGCTCTCTCTGCACCAGCTCATCAACATTCCTACGGCACGAACAGCATGGGTTAGATACTGAGTGACTGAGTCAAGCTTTCCTGCTCCTATGATGCTGCTTGGCCTGCTGTGCTCATCCAGCTCTACACCTTGTTATCTTAGATACTGAGTGAGGCTTTTTTTTACACTGCCCCAACAATATGCCTCAGTCTCAGATTACATTTTAGATCTGTGCTAGCTAGATTTAAACTGCCTTCCTCACACTTCCAAAATGCACCACTTCATATTTTTCTGCATTGAAATTTCATCTCTCATATGTCTGTATATTTCACCAGTCTATGTCCTGCTGAACTCTAGTCTGCTATAATCTTCCAAACTTCTTACTACTTTGCCTATTTTTACTGTCATTGGAATTCTTTGGAATTATGCTAGGTACCAATTTCTGTGTAATTAACACATCTCAAAAAGAGGGCCTATTACAGATGGTGGTGGTGCTGGAGGTGTGGGCATCATGGCACATTCCACTCTAATCTGAAAACCCACACCATTCCCACTTTCACTTTGTTTTCTATGCAGGCTTTTGCTGTCCCTATAATCTCATGGCTTCAACTTCTCTATTAATCGCTTTGGTGACCATTTGAAAATTCACATAACAAAGATAAAGCAGTTGAGTTTGGTAGCCATCTCTTATAGAGCCATACGGATCTACAGAACAGAAAAAGGCTCAACAGATCTGTGCAGATCAAAAACAACTACCTGACTGTTCTAATCCCATTTTTCAGCACTTGGTCCATAGCCTTGTATGCCTTGGTGTCACAAGTGTACATCTAAATATGTCTTAAATGTTATAAGGGTTTCTGCTTGTATCATCCTTACAGATAGTGAGTTCTATGCTCTCACCACCCTCTGGGTGAAAAGATTATTCCTTCACATCTTCTCTAAATGTTCTGCCCCATATCTTAAATCTATATCCCTGGTCACCGATCCGTTCACCAAGGGGAAAAGTTCCTTCTTGTCTACCCTGCCTCTGCCCCTTATAAACCTTATACACCTCAAATTGCACTGCCCTTCTCAGTCTTCTCTGCTATAAGGAGAACAATTTCAATCTTTTAATTTCTTTACACAAATCTTAAATTAGCATCCCTTTATTCGGAGTATATGCCGCCTTGATTCTCATGTGAGGAGAAATATCCTCCCAGCATGTACCCTGTCAAGGCCCTTAAGAATCTTACATGTTTCTATGAGATCACCCTTTATTCTTCTAAACTCCAGTGCATACAGTCCCAAACTGTTTAGCCTTTGTTCATAAGACAGTCCTTCCACACCAGGGATTATCCAAGTGAACCTTCTCTGAACTGCCTCCAATTGAATGATATATTTCCTTAAATAAGGGAAGCAAAACTTCTCAGTACTCCAGCTGTGGTCTCATTAGTACCATGCACAAATGCCATAAGTTTCCCTACTCTTCTACTCCAATCCCCTTGAAATAAGGACCAACATTCCAGCACTCCTGGGTACCAACTGGATCTGTGTGCTAGTTTCCTATGTTTTGTGCACTAGTATCCCCAAATCTCTTTGTGTTGCCCCTTTCTGCAGTTTTTTTCCATTAAATAATGTTCTGTTTACGTGTTCTGCTTTCTAAAAGAGGCAAGGTTTCTTTCTGTCTATGCTCCTCAGTTTTATATATCTCAATCTTGTTGCCCATCAGTCTCCTCTATTCCAAGGGAAACAGCTCCAGTGTATCCATTCACTCCTCATAACTAAAACTCTCCAGCCCAGGCAACATCCTGCTAAATCTTCACTGAACTCTCCAGTGGAATCACATCTCTACAATGCCTTGGATGCCAGAATTGCTGCACGCAATACCTGTGGTCTAATCAGTGTTTTGTAAGGTTCCAACGTCACTTCCCCACCGTTAAACTCCTCAACTCGGCTAATAAAGGCAAGTATTCCAAATGCCTTGTTAACCACTTTATCTATCCTTCTCATTATCTCAAGGGACTGATGGATATGCACACTAAAAAGCCCCACTGATCATTGGTGCTTACCAGGGTACTGCCATTCATCAAGCATGTCCTTGCCTTGTTTGTTCTGCCAAGGTGCATCACCTCATACCTAAGAACACAACTCCTTTTTGCCCCCAATATCCGTTATCAAGATAAAGAAAAAACACTTTTTCTAGATGCTATCGGTTTTGAGGAGAAATGACTGGATTTGAAACATTAACTCTGTTTTCTCTCCACAGATGCTGTGGAGAACACATTCAAGATTGCTTCTGTGAACAAGGGGATTGCTTTGTTGATTGCTATGTTGCAGTAACTGTTGGAAAACAATATGAATAGCATTATATGTTTAATCTATCAGGTATGCAATAAGAGATCAGATATCCATGCCGTAAAACATCCTTCTCCATGGTGCCCCAGCTAAAAGAACAGAGTGTATGCAGTGACATTTCTATTCTCAGCTGGAGTCTAACCATCTGAAGAAAAGATAGACTTGCATTTATACAGCACTGTTCATAACCACTAGATATCTCAAACACTATACAGCCAACAGAATTCTTGGAAAGTGGCTGTAGGAAACATAGCAGCCAATTTATGCAAAACAAGCTACCACAAATGACCATATAATCTGCTTGTGATTTTTAAAAAGAAAAAATCCATTCACTGTGTGCAGGCATTACTGGCTAGGCAAGCATTCATTGCCCATCCCGAATTGCTGAGAGGACACTCAAGAGTCAACAATATTGCTATGGACCTGGAGTCACCTGTAGGCCAGACCATGTAAAGACAGCAAATTTTGTTCCCTAAAGGACATCAGTGAACAAGATAGATTTTTCCAAATATCTTCACGGACCCTTAGTTCTTGATTTTTATTGAATTCAAATTAACATTATTTTCCCTGGTAGGATTCGAACCTGGGCACCGGAACATTACTTAGGTCTCTGGATTAACAGGCTAGCAATAATATCACTAGGTCGTTGCTTTCCCGATTGGCAAGAAAACTGGGGAGAACGCCCCTATTCTTCTTTGAGCTTATACCATGGAATATTTTATGTCCATCCAGTCAGGGACTCTGTTTAAAGTCTCACCTCAAAAACAATATAGCCAAATATGCAACATGTCCTCAGTATTTCATTGGAGCGTCAGTCTGGATTATTATGCTCAAACCTGGAATGAAGCTTGATTCTAAAACTACGTCACTCAGATGCAAGACTGCTACCAGACAGCGTTTATTAGTTCATTCAGTACTTACCACTAACATTATATTAAGCATAAATTTTTAGATAAACGTGGCAGGTCTGGCTGCAATGTGATTATAGCCAAATAATCTGTTTTTAGTTAAGTTGGTTGAGGGTTAAATATCAACTATGATGCCAGATAATCTGATCTTTGAATAGCTGCAACAAAACTATTTTTTTGTTTAACATTCACCAGAGACTGCAGGTAGAGCTTTAGTTTGAAAGATACATTTATGATAATAAATATTCATTACATTGAAATATTAAGCTAAATAGGCTTGACGGGCCAGATGACCTACTCCTGCTTCTATTTCTTACGTAAAATAAATGCTCAAGTCTAGTGAGCAGAGTTTGAGCCCATGGCCTTTTGACTCAGCTGAGGACTATCAACTGAGTCACAGTTGATACTAACAGATGGAACAGATAGTTGTATGCAACAATCTGTGCTGCTTCTGATATCAGACCACTTGTGCCACTGCATTTTCATTTCAAAGAGATGACTAAAGTCAACAATATTGAGTAAGAACTAAACTAAAAATGCAGAGATTACCACATAGTACAAAAAGAGCCTAAAGGCACTGACCCTCCTTTTTAAAAAAATAATCTCCCTCAATTGTCTTTCTCCAGGAAGGTTTGTTGTCCCAATTAATTTGTACTGTCCATTTTAATTTTCTTCCCTAAATATTTACTCATCCTTTCAGTAAAAATTTTGAACTGACCGCATTTTGTATTCTTCACTTCTCTTGCCTGTTGGAAAACACGCCGTTACAGTAATCTAGCTTTTTCATAGAATTACATAAAAATTACAACACAGAAACAGACTGTTCAGCCTAACCAATCCACTTTGATACTTATCCATCACCCAAATAGTTGTTTTTATCCTAATCCTTCTCCATATTTCCTCAGCTACCTAGCTATCCTTTAATGTTAACATGGAGTAGAAACTTCTGCCCTTCCTTGTGGTAGGTTTCATAGCAAGGGACCATTTAAATTAGGCAGGATAGGTCTCAGTCACCTTCCTGGTTCCTCTCTAAGTTTGTGGAAGCAAAGCCATTCGATTAATGTCCACTTAAGGGTCTCAGCCTGGTGAGGTACTATTAACCAGTGGTGAGCAAGGAGGGAGGTGGGAGCACAACAGGTAAAGGTATGCCTTTACCAAAATGCCTTTCCTTGCTTCTGACCCCCACTTCTGCCACCATTCATCTCTGACCAGATTCCAGGATTATCCTAGGCTTTGCAAAGATGTTCTATCTGCAGTAGCTACTATCTTTCTAGTGGTGTGACTGCTCAGTAGAGTTGCTGGCCTCTGGTTGGCAACTCTTAGCAGTCAGTTTCTCCTTCCAACACAAAGTCCTCGATCCTGGGGAATGGCCCACTGATATATAATGTGTCTGAATGGCACATGATGTGGTAGCTTTTCCAAAAACAGGAGCAGCAAGATGCTTTTGTCACCTCCTCAGGCATGACTCTCAATACCTGCACAAGATTCCAAACATGTTCAATCACTAATTCTGGTAATGTATTTCATAAAATTTTAAGTCTCAATGGAAACACATTTTCTTTCTGTTCAATATCTTAAACCTTTTGCTCTTAATCATGTATCTAATTCTCACAATTCCAGCTCTCACGAACAGCTTATTTTGAACTATGTCTTTTTTATTCATTTTGTGGAATGTGGGCATTGCTGGCTGGCCAGCATTTCTTGTCCATCCCTGGCTGCCGTTGAGAAGGTTTTGGTAAGCTGCCTTTTTGAACTGCTGCAGTCTTCCTGCTTTGGATTGACCCACAATGCTATTCGGGAAGGAATTCCAGGATTGTGACCCAGCAACAGTGAAGGAACGTCGATATATTTCCAGGTCAGGATGGTGAGTGGCTTGGAGAGGAACTTGGATGGGATGGTGTTCCCATGTATCTGCTGCCTTTGTCCTTCAAGATTGGAGTGGTTGTGGGTTTGGAAGGTGCTGTCTGAGGATCTTTGGTGAATTTCTGCAGTGCATCTTGTATTCCTGATACTCCTTGCGTTAAAGCAAACACACTTTAACTGATCCCTTGGTTCCTTCCCAGGAAAATCCATCAGTTTAGTAAGTGTGAGGAGTTATATTTTGTTTGAAGGCAGTTATAGTTCGAATGGGGGAAGAGTGGAAATGTGATTGAGCAGACAAAATTTGAGGGACAGAAACACAGGATGTTGAAAAGAAAATAAGCTAATGGAATGTTGAAATTTATACAGACATATGAATTTGAAAGTCAAGGTAATAATGATTCTACATTCAAGTTTTGTAATGACCTCAATTGGATTTCTTCATGCAGATTTGGACTCCCTAGTAGAGAAAAAGTATTTAGGCACTGCTGCTAATGAGTGTCAGTGGTAGAGGAAGTGAATGCTTGTGGATGTGGTGCCTATCAAGTAGGCAGCTTTGTCCTGGATGGTGTCAAACTCCTTGATTGAGTGTTGTTGGGGCTGCATCATCCAGGCAATTGGGGAGTATTCCATCACACTCCTGACCTGTGCCTTGTAGACTGTGGACAGGCTTTTGGGTCAGGAGGGGAGTTACTTGCTGCAGTATTCCCAGCTTTTGGCCTGCTCGCGTAGCCACTCTGTTAATGTGGGGAGTCCAGTTGAGTTTGTGATCAATGGTAACCTCCAGGATGTTGATGTTGGGGAATTCAGTGATGGAAACACCATTGTATGTCAAGGGGCGGTGGTTAGATTGTCTCTTGTTGGTGATGGTCATAGCCTGGCATTTGTGTGGCGTGAACGTCACTTGCCACTTGTCAGCCTAAGCCTGGATACTGTCCAGATCTTGCTGCATGTGAACATGGACTGCTTCAGTATCTGAGGAGTCACAAATGATGCTGAACATTGTGCAATCATCGGCGAACATCCCCACTTCTGACCTTATGGAGAGAAGGTCATTGATGAAGCATCTGAAGATGGTTGGGCCAAGGATACTCCTTAGGAACTCCTGCAGGGATGTCCTGGAGCTGAGATGAGTGACCTCCCACAACCATGACCATCTTCTTATGTGTCAGGTATGACTTCAACCACTGGAGCATTTGCCCCCTGATATCCATTGATTCCAGTTTTTCCAGGGCTCCTCGACTCAAGGGCTGTCACTCTCACCTGACCTGTAGAATTCAGTTCTTTTGTCCATATTTGAACCAAGGCTGTAATGAGATCAGGAGCAGAATGGCCCTGGCGGAACTCAAACTGGACGTTGTTGAGCAGGTTATTTCTGAGCAGGTGCTGCTTGATAGCAGTTGATGACACCTTCCATCATTTTATTGATGATCGAGAGGAGACTGATGAGGCAATAATAGGCTGGGTTGGATTTGTCCCATTTTTTGACTACAAGACATGCTTGGGCAATTTTCCACATTGTCGGGTAGATACCAGTGTTGTAGCTGTTCTGGAACAGCTTAGCAAGGGGAGCAGCAAGCTATGGAGCACAAGTCTTCAGTACTATTGCTGGAATGTTGTCACGGCCGGTAGCTTTTGCAGTATCCAGTGTCTCCAAGCGTTTCTTGATCTCATGTGGAGTAAATCGAATTGGCTGAAGACTCGTATCTGTAATGCTGGGGGCCACTGAAGGAGGCAGAGATGGATCATCCACTTGGCACTTCTGGCCTGAAGATTGCTGCGAATACTTCAGCCTTACCTTGTGCACTGATGTTCTGGGCTCTTCCATCATTGAGGATGGGGATATTTGTGGAGCCTCCTCCTCCAGTGAGTTGTTAACTGTCCATCACCATTCACGACTGGATGTGGCAGGACTGCAGATCTTCGATCTGATCCACTGGTTGTGGGATTGGTTAGCTCTGTCTATCGCTTGCTGCTTTCACTGTTTGGCGTGCAAGTAGTCCTGTTTGGTAGCTTCACCAGGTTGACACCTCATCTTGAGGTCTGCCCTCCTGCACTCTCCATTGAGCCAGGACTGACCCCCTGGCTTGATGGTAATGGTTGAATGGGAGTTATGCCAGGCCATGAGGCTACAGATTGTGCTGGAGTACGATTCTGCTGTTGTCGATGGCCCACAGCACCTCATGGATGCACAGTCTTGAGGTGCTAGATCTGTGAGAAGTCTGTCCCATTTAGCACAGTGATAGTACCACACAACACCATGGAGGTTGTTCTCAACATGAAGGCGGGACTTTGTCTCCACAACAGCTGTGCGATGGTCACTCTTACCAATACTGTCATGGACAAATGCAACTGTAGCAGGCAGATTTGTAACGACAAGGTCAAGTATGTTTTGCCCTCTTGTTGGTTCCCTCACCATCTGCTGCAGACCCAGTCTAGCAGCTATGTCCTTTAGGACCCGACCAGCTCAAGCTGTAGTACTGCTGCCAAGCCTCTCTTGGTGGTAGACATTGAAAACCCCCAACCAGAGTACATGTTGCGCCTTTGCCATCCTCAGTGCTTCGTCTAAGTGTTGTTCAACATTGAGGCGTACTGATTCATCAGCTGAGGGAGGACAGCATGTGGTGATCAGCAGATTTCATTGCTTCGAGTTAAACATGGACAATGAGACTTCATGGGGTCCGGAGTCAATGTTGAGGGCTCCTAGAGCAATGCCCTGCCGACTGTATATCACTGTGCTGCCACCTTTGCTGGATCTGTCCTGCCAGGGAGACAGTACATATCCAGGAAAGGTGATGGTGGTGTCTGGGACATTGTTTGTAGGGTATGAGCTGAGATAGCCAGATGGGTGGATGGACAGGGATGGGAAAAGAGCAAAAAACTGTTCGTGACCTCATCAGTTCAAAACCCTATATCAAACCTCCATTTAATCTGCACTGTTCCAATAAGATTTTGAAACACATTTGAATGAATACAGCTTGTACTCTCCCAATTGCCTAAATACTTTTTCTCTACTAGGGAGTCCAAATCTGCATGAAGAAATCCAATGGAGGTCATACAAAACTTGAATGTAGAATCATTATTACCTTGACTTTCAAATTCATATGTCTGCATAAATTTCAACATTCCATTAGCTTATTTTCTTTTCAACATCCTGTGTTTCTATCCCTCAAATTTTGTCCACTCAATCACATTTCCACTCTTCCCCCATTCGAACTATAACTGCCTTCAAACAAAATATAACTCCTCACACCTACTAAACTGAAGGATTTTCCTGGGAAGGAACCAAGGGATCAGTTAAAGTGTGTTTGCTTTAACGCAAGGAGTATCAGGATAAAAGTGATGAACTTAGAGCATGGATCAGTACCTGGTGCTATGATGTTGTGGCCATAACAGAGACATGGGTTTCTCAGGGGCAGGAATGGTTGCTGGATGTTCCAGGGTTTAGAGCATTTAAAAAGAATAGGGAGGGGGGGAAAAAGAGGAGTGAGTGTAGCACTACTAATCAGAGAGGGTATCACAGCTACAGAAGCTTCCATTTTCGAGGAAGATCTGCCTACCAAGTCAGTATGGGTGGAAATTAGGAACAGCAAGGGAGCAGTCACCTCGTTAGGGGCTTACTACAGGCCCCCCAATAGCAGCAGGGAGATTGAAGAAAGCATAGGTCGGCAGATTTTGGAAACGTGTGGACATAGTAGGGTTGTTGCAATGGATGACTTTAACTTTCTCAATATTGATTGGAACCTCCTTCGAGCAGAAGATTTGAATGGAGCTGTTTTTGTAAGGTGTGTTCAGGAGGGTTTCCTAACTCAGTACGTTGACAGGCTGACGAGGTGAGAGGCATTCTAGACTTGGTGCTCAGAAACGAGCCGGGGCAGGTATCAGATCTTGTGGTGGGAGAGCATTTTGGTGATAGTGACCATAACTGCCTCACATTCTACATAGCTATGGAGGAGGAGAGGATTAGGCAAAATGGGAGGATATTTAATTGGGGAAGAGGAAACTATGATGCGATTAGACATGAGTTAGGAAGGATGGACTGGGAGCAATTGTTCCATGGTAAAGGCACTATAGACATGTGGAGACTGTTTAAGAAACAGTTGTGAGTGATGAATAAATATGTCCCTCTGAGACAGGCAAGAAGGGGTAAGATAAAGGAACCTTGGATGACGAGAGCAGTGGAGCTTCTCGTCAAAAGGAAGAAGGTAGCTTATATAAGGTGGAGGAAGCTAGGGTCAAGCTCAGCTCTAGAGGATTACAGACAGGCGAGGAAGGAGCTCAAAAATGGTCTGAGGAGAGCCAGGAGGGGGCACGAGAAAGGCTTAGCAGAACAGATTAGGGAGAACACAAAGGCATTTTACACTTATGTGAGGAATAAGAGAATGGTCAAAGAAAGAGTAGGGCCGATCAGGGATAGCATAGGGAACTTGTGTGGAGTCTGAGGAGGTAGGGGAAGCCCTAAATGAGTTTTTTGCTTCTGTCTTTACAAAAGAAACAAACTTTGTAGTGAATGAAACCTTTGAAGAGCAGGTGTGCATGCTGGAATGGATAGAGATAGAGGAAGCTGATGTGCTGAAAATTTTGTCAAACATTAAGATTGACAAGTCGCCAGGCCCAGACCAGATTTGTCCTCGGCTGCTTTGGGAAACGAGAAATGCAATTGCTTCGCCACTTGCGAAGATCTTTGCATCCTCACTCTCCACTGGAGTCGTACCTGAGGACTAGAGAGAGGCAAATGTAATTCCTCTCTTCAAGAAAGGAAATAGGGAAATCCCTGGCAATTACAGACCAGTAAGTCTCACGTCTGTCGTCTGCAAGGTGTTAGAAAGGATTCTGAGGGATAGGATTTATGACCATCTGGAAGAACATGGCTTGATTAAATGCAGTCAACACGGCTTTGAGAGGGGCAGGTCATGCCTCACAAACCTTATCGAGTTCTTTGAGGATGTGACTAGAAATGTTGATGAGGGTCGAGCTGTGGATGTGGTGTATATGGACTTCAGCAAGGTATTTGATAAAGTTCCCCATGGTAGGCTCATTCAGAAGGTCAAGAAGAATGGGATACAGGGGAACTTAGCTGTCTGGATACAGAATTGGCTGGCCAACAGAAGACAGCGAGTGGTAGTAGAAGGAAAATATTCTGCCTGGAAGTCAGTGGTGAGTGGTGTTCCACAGGGCTCTGTCCTTGGGCCTCTACTGTTTGTAATTTTTATTAACGACTTGGATGAGGGGATTGAAGGATGGGTCAGCAAGTTTGCAGACGACACGAAGGTTGGAGGTGTCGTTGGCAGAATAGAGGGCTGTTGTAGGCTGCAGCGGGACATTGACAGGATGCAGAGATGGGCTGAGAGGTGGCAGATGGAGTTCAACCTGGATAAATGCGATGTGATACATTTTGGAAGGTCGAATTTGAAAGCTGAGTACAGGATTAAGGATAGGATTCTTGGCAGTGTGGAGGAACAGAGGGATCTTGGTGTGCAGATACATAGTTCCCTTAAAATGGCCACCCAAGTGGACAGGGTTGTTAAGAAAGCATATGGTGTTTTAGCTTTCATTAGGAGGGGGATTGAGTTTAAGAGTCGTGAGATCTTGTTGCAGCTCTATAAAACTTTGGTTAGACCGCACTTGGAATACTACGTCCAGTTCTGGTCGCCCTATTATAGGAAAGATGTGGAGGCTTTGGAGAGGGTTCAGAGGAGGTTTACCAGGATGATGCCTGGACTGGAGGGCTTATCTTATGAAGAGAGGTTGGCTGAGCTCAGACTTTTTTCATTGGAGAAAAGGAGGAAGGAGAGGGACCTAATTGAGGTATACAAGACAATGAGAGGCATAGATAGAGTTGATAGCCAGAGACTATTCCCCAGGGCAGAAATGGCTAACACGAGGGGTCATAGTTTTAAGCTGGTTGGAGGAAAGTATAGAGGGGATGTCAGAGGCGGGTTCTTTACACGGAGAGTTGTGAGAGCATGGAAAGCGTTGCCAGCAGCAGTTGTGGAAGCAAGGTCATTGGGGACATTTAAGAGACTGCTGGACATGCATATGGTCACAGAAATTTGAGGGTGCATACATGAGGATCAATGGTCGGCACAACATCGTGGGCCGAAGGGCCTGTTCTGTGCTCTACTGTTCTATGTTCTATGCATCTGCTACTTCTATGTTCATTCCACCATTAATCATTTGCAGCATCTTTGCCATTAGAATTATTTACCATGCTTTATATTTTCCTGTTGTCTGCAAAGGTCTGTTTCTTGAAAGTCCATGTATAACTCATCCATTGCAATTTTACATTCACCACATCCTTTATGTGCTCAAAGAATTCAACCTGTAACCATTGTCATAGACCTCTGACACAGAAAAAAGTTCCTTTGGCCCATTACATCTGCGCAAGTCAAAGACATTCATCTTACTACTCTAATCCCACTTTCTAGCACGAAGCCTAGTCTTGCAAAGCTTTGGCATCGCAAGTGTACATCTAAATACTTAAATGTTTTGAGGTTTCTGCCTGTATGAACCTTACTGGCAGTGAGTTCTGGATTTCCACCACCCTCTGTATGAGAAACGCATTTCCTCACACGCCCTCTAAATCTTCTGCCCTCTACCTTACATCTAGGCCATGGTCATTGATCCCACCACCATAAAAAGAAATCAGGAAATAGGAGTAGGCTAATCAGCCCTTCAAGCTGCTCTGCCGTTCAATACAATCCTGGGTGATTGGACATTTACCATCACCACTTTTGTGCTCTTTCCCCATGCCTGTCCATCCACCCATCTATCTTAGCCTTAAAATTACACATACTCTGCTCCCACAGCTTTGTGACAAGGAGTTCCAAAGACTCTCAAAGCAGAAGTAATTCCTCCTCATCTCAGTCTTAAATTAGCATCCCTTTGTTTTGAATATATGCTGCCTAGTCCTTGATTCTCCCGTGAGCAGAAACATCCTCACAGCATTTACCCTGTCAAGCCCCTTAACAATCCTATATGTTTCTATGAGATCATGCCTCATTCTTCTAAACTCCAGTGAATACAGTCCCAGATAACAAGGTGCACAGCTGGATGAACACAGCAGGCTAAGCAGCAAAGGAGCAGGGAGGCTGACACTTTGGGCCGAGACCCTTCTCACCAAAGGTCCAGGCCCGAAATGTCAGCCTTCCTGCTCCTCTGATGCTGCTTGGCCTGCTGTGTTCATCCAGCTCTACATCTTGTTATCTCGGATTCTCCAGCATCTGCAGTTCCTACTATCTCTGAATACAGTCCCAAACTGTTTAGCCTTTGTTCATGAGACAATCCCTCCATACCAGGGATTATTCTAGTGAGCCTTCTCTGAACTGCCTCAATTAAATGATATTTCCTTAAATAAGGGAAGCAAAACTTCTCACAGTATTCCAGATGTGATCTCATTAGTACCATGCACAAATGCCATAAATCTCCCTACTCTTCTACTCCAACCCCCTTGAAATAAGGACCAACATTCCAGCACTCCTGGGTACCTGCTGCATCTGTGTGCTAGTTTCCTATGTTTTGTGCACTAGTACCCCCAAATCCTTTTGTGTTGCCCCTTTCTGCAGGTTTTTTTCCTGTTAAATAATGTTCTGTTTGTGTTCTGCCTTCTAAAAGAGGCAAGGTTTCTTTCTGACTATGCTCCTCAGTTTTATATATCTCAAACTTGTTGCCCATCAGTCTCCTCTACCCCAAGGGAAGCAACCCCAGTCTCTCCAATCACTCCTCATAACTAAAACTCTCCAGCCCATCCTGCTATATCATCTCTGCAGCCTCTCGGCTATCACATCCTTCCCATAATGTGGCTTCCAGAACTGCACACAATACTTTAGCTGTGGCTTAACCTTTTATACAGTTCCTGCATTATCTCCCCTCTAAAACCAAATGAAGACAAGTATCATATATGACTCAAACGCCTCATCTTAAGGGGCCACTGAACATGCACATCAAGGTCCCTCTGATCCTCAGCGCTTCTTCCCATGGTCCTATCATTTATAATGTATTCCCTTGTCCAGATTGTCTTGCCCAATTGTACCACAGCACTAATCCAGATGGGATTATTTTTGCTACTGATCAGCCCATCTGACCAGCTTGTCTATACCCTACTGTAATCTAAGGTCATCATCCCCACTATTACTATCCAATCACTTTTGCTATCATCTGCAAACTTCCTGGTCAACTCTCCTACATTGTAGACTGTTTACATTTGCTACAAACAACAAGGACTTCAATACTGATCCCTTTGGAACTCTACGGATTTCCAGTCACAAAAACTGGTCCTTGACCATCACCCTCTGCTTCTTGCCACTTAGCCAATTCTGGATCCAATTAGCCAAATTTCGTTGAATCCCATGAGATGTAACTATCACTACCAGTCTGCAATGCAAATTGTTGCTGAAATCAAGAAACTCTAAGTAATATTGGAAATAAAGTAGTAAACCAAGAGTAGTGAGTTTAAATGTTTCCATTTTATTCTGTCAATTAACAGAATGTTATATAAACAATATCATCTCAGCACCAGTGTCACAACACTGTTCACTGTTTGCTTTTTTAAACTTCTAACTTGTCATTTTACCACTTGATAGGATTCTAAAACTAAAACAAAAGTGTCATGAATGAACAAAGGAGATCTGACATGATAACTTTTATTTTTAAGTCTAGCATGGCTACTACCATGCTACCAAGTCACCTGACTATAGCTATAAATTTTAAGTGGATTGCAGGAACATGTCTAGATAGACTCTTGGAAAAGTAGGAGTGTGCAAACAGACAATGGAAATGTTAAAATTCTACCTTGTGAGAAAAAAAGATGGGAAGACAGTCATAGGGATTCAGCATTGTTTACTTGTTTACTTTTGTGGAGCCCTCAATTCCTCAAAATTGTTCTGAAATAAACCCTTAGACCATAAGACATAGGAGTGGAAGTAAGGCCATTCGGCCCATCAAGTCCACTCTGCCATTTAAATCATGGCTGATGGGCATTTCAACTCCCACTTCCCTGCATGCTCCCGGTAGCCCTTGATTCCTTTTGAGATCAAGAATTTGTCGATCTCTGCCTTGAAGGCATCCAACGTCCCGGCCTCCACTGCACTCTGCGGCAATGAATTCCACAAACCCACCACTCTCTGGATGAAAAAATGTTGTCTCATTTCAGTTTTAAATTTACCCCCTCTAATTTTAAGGCTGTGCCCACGGGTCCTAGTCTCCCCGTCTAATGGAAACAACTTCCTAGCGTCCACCCCTTCTAAACTATACATTATCTTGTAAGTTTCTATTAGATCTCCCCTCAACCTTCTAAACTCTAATGAGTACAATCCCAGGATCCTTAGCTGTTCATCATATGTTAAACCTACCATTCCAGGGATCATCCGTGTGAATCTCCGCTGGGCTGGTATGTCCTTCCTGAGGTGTGGGGCCCAAAATTGGACACAGTATTCTAAATGGGGCTTAACTAGAGCCTTATAAAGCCTCAGAAGCACATCGCTGCTTTTATATTCCAACCCTCTTGAGATAAACGACAACATTACATTCACTTTCTTAACCATGGACTCTACCTGCAAGTTAACCTTTAGAGAATCCTGGACCAACATTCCCAGATCCCTTTGCACTTCTGATTTGCGAATTTTCTCACCGTTTAGAAAATAGTCCATGCCTGCATTCTTTTTGCCAAAGTGCAAAACCTCACATTTACTCACATTGAATTTCATCAGCCATTTCCTGGACCACTCTCCTAAACTGTCTAAATCTTTCTGCAGCTTCCCCACCTCCTCAGTACTACCTGCCTGTCCACCTATCTTCGTATCATCGGCAAACTTTGCAAGAATGCCCCCAGTCCCTTCATCCAGATCATTAACATATAAGGTGAACAGCTGTGGCCCCCAACACTGAACCCTGCGGGACACCACTCGTCACCGGTTGCCATTCTGAAAAAGAGCCTTTTATCCCAACTCTCTGCCTTCTGTCAGACAGCCAATCCTCAATCCAAGCCAGTAGCTCACCTCGAACACCATGGGCCCTCACCTTGCTCAGCAGCTTCCCGTGAGGCACTGTATCAAAGGCCTTTGGAAGTCTAGATAGATAACATCTACTGGGTTTCCCTGGTCTAACATACTTGTTACCTCTTCAAAGAATTCTAACAGGTTTGTCAGGCACGACCTCCCCTTACTAAAACCATGCTGACTTGTTTTAATCTGACCCTGCACTTCAGAAATTTAGAAATCTCATCCTTAGCAATGGATTCTAGAATTTTACCAACTACCGAGGTTAGGCTAATCGGCCTATAATTTTCCATCTTTTGCCTTGATCCTTTCTTAAACAAGGGGGTTACAACAGCAATTTTCCAATCATCTGGGACTTTCCCTGACTCCAGTGACTTTTGAAAGATCACAACCAAAGCCTCCACTATTTCCTCAGCCACCTCCCTCAGAACTCTAGGATGTAGCCCATCAGGGCCAGGAGATTTATCAATTTTTAGACCCTTTAGCTTTTCTAGCACTTTCTCTTTTGTAATGCCTACCATACTCAACTCTGCCCCCGGCTCTCCCTAATTGTTGGCATACTACTCATGTCTTCCACTGTGAAGACTGACGCAAAGTACTTATTAAGTTCTTCAGCTATTTCCTTATCTCCCATCACTAGCCTTCCAGCATCAATTTGGAGCGGCCCAATATCTACTTTTGCCTCTCGTTTGTTTCTTATGTATTGAAAGAAGCTTTTACTATCATTTCTAATATTACTAGCTAGCCTACCTTCATATATGATCTTCTCCTTCCTTATTGCTCTCTTTGTTATCCTCTGTCTGTGTTTGTAGACTTCCCAATCTTCTGATTTCCCAGTGCTCTTGGCCACTTTATAGGCTGTCTCTTTTTCTTTGATATATTTCCTGACTTCCTTTCTCAGCCATGGCTGTCTAATCCCACCCCGGATAATCCTTCTTTTCTTTGGGATGAACCTCTGTACTGTGTCCTCAATTACACCCAGAAACTCCTGCCATTGTTGCTCTACTGTCTTCCTTGCTAGGCTCTGCTTCCAGTAGATTCCTCTCTCATGCCCCTGTAATTACCTTTATTTAACTGTAACACCATTACATCCGATTTTGCCTTCTCTCTTCCAAACTGCAGACTGAACTCTACCATATTATGATCGCTGCCTCCTAAGTGTTCCCTTACTTAAAGGTCTTTTATAAAGTCTGGCTCATTACATAGCACTAAGTCTAGAATAGCCTGCTCCCTTGTGGGCTCCATCACAAGCTGTTCCAAAAAGCCATCCTGCAAACATTCCGTGAATTCTCTTTCTTTGGATCCACCAGCAACATTATTCACCCAATCCACCTGCATATTGAAGTCCCCCACAATCACCGTGACCTTGCCTTTCTGACATGCCCTATTTATTTCTCGGTGCATCTTGCGCCCCTGGTCCTGATCACTGTTAGGAGGTCTGTACATAACTCCCATTATAGTTTTTTTGCCTTTGTGGTTCCTCAATTCCACCCACACAGACTCCACATCTTCTGACCCTATGTCATCTAGTGCCGTAGATTTAATTCCATTCTTAACTAACAAGGCAACCCCACCCCCTCTGCCCACCTCCCTGTCTTTTCGATATGTTGTGAATCCTTGAATGTTTAACTGCCAGTCCTGAGCTCCCTGCAACCATGTCTCTGTGATGCCTACCACATCATAATCATTCAAGAGGACTTGTGCTGTTAATTCATCTACTTTGTTGCGAATACTACGAGCATTTCGATAAAGTGTCTTAATGCTAGCTTTCTTATCACTATTAGAGAGGTTGGAAATCCCAAGATGTCTTAAGTTATCCTTCCTTTTTGCTGTGCTCAACTCTAGGAAAAAGCAATCTTTCTGCATCAGCACCATCATGTCCTCTACATATTTTGATTAGGTTACCTTTCACTCTTTTGAACTGCCAACAGCATAAACTTCTGTACTCAACAGCGTTGTACGCCCAACTTCTGGGGAATGTATCTTACAGTAAAGCAATCTTGGAGGAATAGAGTAGCCAGTGAACAAGCACATTAAATAATTGAGAGGACCTCAAGCTTATTTTAAAACCCAAAGATCATCTTGTAAGAAGTAGCACAAAACACTCTTTGTTGACAGAATTCTGATATAAAGTCCTAAATATACGATCCTATGGTTTCATCCAGACAGAGAGAATGCTAAGATATGAAAGAAATCTATTTGTATTCACTATGATGATCATTACCATGATGCAATAATATTCATCCGACACAGTCAATCTAGTAGTTCAGACACTAACTGTTCTGGCAAGATAATTCATTTGAAAGTAACTTCCCCAGCCTTCAATGTAATTTGAAAGTTAATTAGTTATTTATCCTTCACAAGAACACAATGAAAAACAGAAGTCTTCTGCAGTACTGTGTGCAGTTCTGGTTGCCCTGTTGTAGAAAGGATTTAATAAACTGGACAGGATTCAGAAATGATCAGAGATAATGGGAAATGCAGATGCTGGAGAATTCAAGATAACAAAGTGTGAAGCTGGATGAACACAGCAGGCCAAGCAGCATCTTAGCAGCACAAAAGCTGACGTTTCGGGCCTAGACCTTTCATCAGAGAAATTGCTGGGAATGGAAGGTTTGAGTTTTAAAAATAGGCTGCATAGGCTGGGACTTTTTTTCCAATGAATGTAGAAGGGTGAGGGGTGACCTTAAAGAAGTTTATAAAATCATGAGAGGCATAGATAATTTGAGTTTAGAATTAGATCACAGCTTTATAAGACTTTGGTTAGGCCACACTTTAGAGTATTGCATTCAGTTCTGGTCACCACATTATAGGAAGGATGCAAAGGCTTTGGAGAGGATGCAGAAGAGATTTCCCAAGATTAGAAGGCATAAGCTACAAAGAGAGACTAGAAAAACTCTTGGTTGATTTTTCTTCTCTGGAGCAGTGCAAGCTTAGGGGAGACTTGATAGAAGTTGATAAATTATGAGATACAACGATAGGGTCGACAGTTAGAATTGTTTTCCCAGGGGTTGAAACATTTAAACTATGGGGCATGCATTTAAAGGTGAGAAAAGTAAAAGTTCAAAGGAGATGTGAAAGGCAAGTTTTTTTATACAAGAATCTAGAGCACTCTGATGGGGGTGATCATGGAGGCAGATACAATAGGGGCGTTTAATGGACTTTTAGATAAGCACATGAATATGCAAGGAATGCAGGGATATGGACCTAGGGTAGGTAGTAGGAATTAGTTAAATTTGGCATCATGTTCAGCACAACATAGGCCTGCTCCTATGTTGTCATGTGTGCTCAAGTATAAAAATACATGAATACGGCAAAAAGCGTATGAAGTTGCCATTCTTCGGCACCATCCTGGATACAAAATTAGAATCTCAAAAAATAAAATCAAACAGCGGAAATAAGAGAAAACCAAAAAGCAAGAAAAACATCCAGATCTCAAAATTTACGTCTTATGTCCAGAAAGGTTTTTGGAACCACCGATGTAGGCACTTGGGCATAGCCATGGCCTGAAATCTCGGCCAGCCTGCGAGTCTCACATTGATCACTGGGAGGAGCTGCTTTCTTGCTTCCATTGGTGCCTACAATCACTGGAGTTGCTTTGCCACCGCCAACCCTGAAAGCCAGGAGGACATCTTTGCCATCACCTCCAAATCGCTGGGAGGAGTTGTGTCTGCCACATCAGATTGACATAAGGATGCTGCCACTACACACATGACCCACTCTCACTGCTGTGATGATGCTGCCGATTAACCCACCTCAAAAAGGTTTCAAAGAAAAGGAAAATGAGAAAAATAACAAGAGAGAAAAGTTTAAAAAAATGTTAAATGTAAAAAAGAAAAGACAGCAGACAGACGCAGACTAGCCCGCGCAGCACTGCTACTCCACTGCCATCTTGTTTGAAAGTTGTTGAATTGTCAGGTGAATGATAAGGTGAACAGCAAAAGTCTTTTCCTTAAGGTGGAAAAGTTCAAAATTACAAAGTATATTTTTAAGGTGAGGAGAAAAATTTATAAAGGACATGAGAGGCTACCTTTTGACACAGAAATTGGTTAGTGTGTGGAATGAACTGCCAGAGGCAGTGATGGACGCAGGTACGGTTACACGTTTAAAAGACTTTTGAATAAGTTAATGAATCAGAAAGGTTTGGAGGGATATGGGCTAAATTCAGGTAGTGGAACTAATTTTTAGCTTGGGAACATGGTTGGCGTGGACAAATTGGAGCGAAGGGTCTCTTTCCATGCTGTCCGACCCTCGATCACAATATTTTCTGCATGCTTACAAAGTAATTCCTGAACTATACCTTATTCTGAACTGTTTAACTAGTAACTTTGTACAAAGTGTACTTTTTGACAACTTTTACTATTTATTGCTAGTTTTTCTTACATTCCATCCTCACCCAGTTGTGAAGATTTTTTTGTCCCAGTCTTTTACTGGGACACAATTTTACAAACACCTAATGCTGTATGTTTCATTTTACAGTAAACAAGTGGAAAGAGTATTTTGATTTATGAAATTTACTCAGGTACAAGGGAATCAATAACCTAGGAAAAAGATGCATGGTCAGATGATTCCTCCCAGTTGTTGGAAAGAAACTGCAAGTTTGTGTTAGGATTGTATTTCAACCTGTTCGACTCAGCTATTTTCTAAAATATGTTACATGAACCAATGGATGAAAACATCTGATTATTTTACTTGTGATTTAATGCAATTCAAACTGGATGGCTAACCTATGAGCACTTCTAAACAAACAACTGACATGCCAAATATTAAAAGTGGAATTATTTATTCAGTAAATTTATAGACTGTTCAGTAAGTTTGCAGATGGTACCAAAATTGGAGGTCAGAAATAATGGGGACTGCAGATGCTGGAGAATCTGAGATAAAGTGTGGAGCTGGATGAACACAGCAGGCCAAGCAGCATCTTAGATAAATGTGAGGTGCTTCATTTTGGAAAGGCAAGTCAGGGCAGGAGTCATACACTTAATGGTAAGGTCCTGGCAAGTGTTGCTGAACGAAGAGACACGGGGGTGCAGGTTCACAGTTCCTTAAAAGTAGAGTCATAGGTAGATAGGATAGTGAAGAATGCATTTAGTATGCTTCCCTTTATTGGTCAGTGCATTGCATATTGGAGTTGGGAGGCCATGTTATGGCTACACAGGACATTGGTTAGGCCACTATTGGAATACTGCATGTAATTCTGGTCTCCCTGCTACAGGAAAGATGTTGTGAAACATGAAAAGGGTTCAGAAAATACTTACAAGGATGTTGCCAGGGTTGGAAGGTTTGACCTATAGGGAGAGACTGAATAGGCAGGGCCGATTTTCCCTGGAGTGTTGAATGCTGAGGGGTGACCTTATAGAGGTTTATAAAACAACAAGGGGCTTGGATACAGTGAGTAGACAAGGTCTTTTCCCTAGGGGAGTACCAAAACTAGAGGGCATAGGTTTAAAGGTGTTCGGGGCAAGATTTTCAAGGAACCTAAGGGGCAACTTGTTCATGCAGAGGGTGGTACGTGTATGGAATGAGCTGCCAGAGGAAGTGGTGAAGGCTGGTACAATTACAACATTTAAAAAGCATCTGGATGGGTATACAAATAGAAAAATAGTTGAGGGATATGGGCCAAATGGGACTAGATTTATTGAGGATAGCTGGTTAGCGTGGACAAGTTGGACCAAAGTGTCTGTTTTCATGCTGTACATCTCTATGACTCTATGATATCTCTCAAGATCGTACAGAAATTGATCATATATAGAGAAATCTGTGACAGACCACAACAAGCCAGACACACTAGTTACCCTACTGTTCATCAGAGACACATCACAGATAACCACAGGGCTACTCAGACCCCTAGGTATCAGGGTAGCCTACAAACCAACAACCACCCTACAACAGCTACTGACGAACGTAAAGAATCCCATACTCACAACCAATAAAACCAACATAAAATACATGGTATTTTGTAAATTGTGAGAACATTACATAGGCCAAACTGGAAGAAAACTGACAATAAAGATGCACAAACATCAACTAGCCACCAAAAGACATGACCAGTTCTCACTGGTCTCAGAACACATGGACAACGAAGAACACAAATGCGATTGGGACAACACGTCCAACATAGCACAAGCCAAACAGACATGTCAGGGAATTCCTGGAGGCCTGGCATTCCAACTGGAACTCCATCAACAAACACTTTGAACTGGACCCGATATATAAATCACTGAAAAACAAAACCCGAACTGATGTCAACCATCCCAGTAAACCGAGGCATATAAAATAAAAAGTGAAACAGAACACCAAAGCTTCACCGGAGGCACACAGACGATGTACCTAGCAGGGTGATGAAACGTCTGGAATCAAACACCGGCTCAGCGAGCAATTCTACAACCTCACCTACAGTATGCTTATGCACTTCAGTAGTGCACCTCAAAGTGCAGCAGCAACCATCACTGTCATACAGCAACAAGGACATTTTGCACACGGGGCCATTCACCCAACTCAGTAGACCAGGCTGCATCTCTGGCCAAGCTGGATGAACACAGCAGGAAGGCTGACTTTTCGGGCCTAGACCCTTCTTCAGTCTAGGCCTGAAACGTCAGCCTTCCTGCTCCTCTGATACTGGTAGGGCCTGCTATGTTCATCCAGCTCTACATCTTGTTATCTCAGATTCTCCAAGATCTGCAGTTCCCATTATCTCTGCATCTCTGGCCAGTTTGCTTGCTCATACATTTAGGCTCAAAGTGAATGAGCACTATCTGGTTGCTCATAGCATTTGGCCATGCCTTGCTTTATTGTACCTTGCCCCTCAGCCAGAGATACCAAGCTCATAGTATTGCTGTATTGACTTGCTATTCAGTGCAGACAAAGCCAGGAAGCTTGTCGTTGTCAGCTGTCCTCAGGTCAGGTCAGGTCAAATCAAAGGAGATTGCCTTCTGTGGGGGAGGTAATGGCCTGGTGGTATTATTGTGGGACTATTAATCCAGAGACCCAGATAATGCTCGGGTGACCCACGTTTGAATACCGCCATGGCAGACGGCAGAATTTGACTTCAATAAGATTAAGAATCTAATGATCATCATGAATCCATTGTTGGTTGTTGGGAAAACCCATCTGGTTCTCTAATATCCTTCAGGGAAGGAAACTGCCATCCTTACCTGGTCTGGCCTACATGTGACTCCAGACCCACAGCAATGAGGTTGACTCTGAACTGCCCTCTGGGCAATTAGGGATGGGCAATAAATGCTGCCAGCAATGCCCTCATCCTGTTAACGAATAAAGAAAACAAATAAGTAAATCAGTGAGCATCCTCCAAAACATCGGTCGAAGGACTTGAACGCAGTTAGTCGGAGTGAGGATCCTCTCCACACAAGGGGTGGGGAGCTAAGTGTCATTACCACCTCTTCCTGACTCTTTGTGCTCAATGAGAAGTTTTCCACCCTGGAATATTGAACTGAATCATTTATTATCACATACATTCACTATAAAATGCAGTGAAAGGTATGTACTGTTGCTATGGATAGATACCATTCATATTAATTTACATAAAATAAAAAATAAAGATACATAATTTTTTAAAAAGTCCAACTTTTACTTCTCCGCTGCTACAGTCTCACCTCCAGGCTTCACCAGGCCACCAGAGTCCCATGCTGAACTATACCAGCCCATGACATGCCACTACTAGGGTCCCACTCCAGGCTTCTCAGCTCACACCATGCCACAAGCCAGAGTCCCGCTCCAGGCTACACCCATGTCATGTGGAAGCAAGATCCTGCTCTGGGCTTCATCAGCTCACACCATGATGCTGCTGGAATCCTGCTTCAAGTTCCTAGCCCAGCTAGACCAGCCTACACCATGCCACTACCAAAGGCCCAATCCATGCAGAAACACTAGGCTTCATAGGCCAGCCGACTGTGGCCATGCTGTCTCTGAGGATGCCGCCATCGCTTCGGAAGCCATCAAAGCTGCCTTTCTACCGGAGTGCTCTCTTTATCAAGTACGTTTGGATGAAAACTAAATAAAATTGAGAAAAGAAGAAGGGGAAAGAAAAAAGAAAAAAAGATTAAAGGCTGACAAAGAGGACACAAGGAAGGTCCACAAATCGCTGAAGGTGGGCGTGCTGGTAGATAAAGTAGGCCTTTTTTACTATGGCATGCTTGCCTTTATTGGAAAGGGTATTGAATATTAAGATAGGCAAGTTATGCTGCAGCTTTATAGAAGTTGTTAGCCCACACTTAGAATATTGTGTACAGTTCTGGTTACCACACTACCAGAAGGACGTGGATGCTTTGGAGATGGTACAGAAAAGGTTTACCAGGATGTTGCCTGGTGAGGGAGAATTTTAGTTATAAAGAAAGGTTGGATAGACTAGGTTTGTATTCACTGGAACGCAGGCGGCCAAGGAACGACCTGATAGAAGTTTAAAGGATTGTGAACAGCGTAGACAGAGTGGAAAGTATGAGGTTTTTTTTCCCCAGGATGGAGAGGTCAATTATTAGGGAACACAGGTTCACGGTGCAAGGGGTGGGGTTGGTGAGTTTAAAAGAGATGTGCGAGGCAAGTACAAAGGGTAGGGAGTGCCTAGAACATACTGCCAGAGGTAGTAGTAAAAGCAGACACAACAGCAGCATTCAAGAAGCACCTGGACAAATTCATAAATAGGAAAGGGAATACAGGATATAGATCCTGTAAGTGAGGACACTTTTAGTACGGAAGGGCAAAAGGTGTTGGCGCTAGCTCGGAAGGTCAAAGGGCCTGTTCCTGTGCTGTTTTGTTCTTTGTAAAAGATGAACCAGGTGTCTGTACTTACAAGATTTACTATTTATTGCAATACATTCTAGGTATGGGTAAACAACTACCAACTGTTGGTATTAAACTAATGGACAAAACTTGCTTATAAAAAGAAAAGCCAACAGAAATGCAGATGCTGTAAATCAGGAACAAAAACTAAAACAAAGTTGCTGAAAAAGCTCAGCAGGTCTGGCAGCATCTGTGAAGGAGAAAACAGCTTTTTCAGCAACTTTGTTTTTGTTGCTTACAGAAGTCCTTTACACACATACAGATAGACCAAAAAAAACATTGGTGTTATGGATGGACGGGAAAAATTGGAAGGCAGTTCAATGGCCTCTGTCTGTAGAAATAACCCAGGAGTTTTTTTTTTTGCTTTCCGGGACTGCTATTCTCCAACCTTTCCACTCTAGGTACTTTTCACTTCATTACCAAGGCACAGAGTGACTCGTTCACAAATGATAAGACGACTCTGACTTTTTGGTTAGAACTGACAGTTTACAATACCTGGTGAAGAAAAATAACCTGGCTTTCTTCAGGCATTCTCTACTGCAGAGAAACATGCCACCTCTTCTTCTGGAGGTCTAATGGTTTATGTTGATATTGTTCACTCCCACAAGCTACCCAGGAGCCAATCATGTTGTGGTGGACTGGCAGGTGGCCTTTGGCATTGGTTTGTGGAGTTGTGACCAGTTGTCAGTCAGCTACTTATTGTGGATCAAATTACACTTTAGACAACTCCTGGTTCCAGTCACTCTCCAACCGAATTTCCCCACTATTTGAACAAAGTAGCAGGATAAAGCTGTGCTTACAATGAGGTTCAGTAATTTGCTTTTAAAAAGCACAGGAATCCCTTCCATAGTATTTGGTTTTTAAAAAACAGTCCTGTTCCCACTTCAGTACGCAATCAAAAATGCAAAAATAAATACAGCCCTTACTATAGTTAAGGAGGCAGGTTTGGCAAGACATGATGAGAATGCTGATTAGGCCTCATGGAGAGAAATCCCTCATTGAAAATGACAACCAAAGCAACAGAAGAATCAGCCCCTTATGTCAAATGGGAACATCTGGATTGCAATGAAGCCTTGACAATAATGTACTCCAGTTCTACCCTGAAAAGGTTATAAAAGATATCCACAGCACAGATGCCAGTCTTCATCTAATTACCTTCACATCGTCTCAAGAAATAGCCGAAGGAACTGGATGCCGCACATAGCCTTTGCCTGATGACATTCCAGCAATAGCAATGATGACTTGTACTTCAGAACTAGATGCATTCCTAAAGGATGCTGTTCCAGTATAGTTACAACACAGGCATCTACCCAATGTGGAAAATTGCCCAGGCAAGTCTGGCTTGCAAACAGCAGGACATATCTAACCAGGTCAATTACTGTCTGTCAATTTATTCTCGATCATAAAGTGATAGAAAGTGTTGTCAATAGTACTACTGAGTGACTCAGCAATGACTTGCTTGTTGACACTCAGTTTGAGTTCTACGAGGTCCACTCAGCTTCTGACCTCATTATAGCCTTGGTCTAAACATGCACAATAGATCTGAACTCAAGAAGTGAGGGTGACTGCTCTTGACATTAATGCAATATTTAACAGCATATGGAACAAGAAGCAAAACGAGAATCACATTGTTGACTATGATATACATGGATTGCCAGAGATCATTTGAGACAGCACTACACCTCTGTGAGCAAAGTTATAGCTCATGATATAAAAAGGAAGAGTTGCGACAAGGCCATAGTATTGGCTGAGTCACAGGAAATAGACAGTAATAGTCAAAAGATATTTTTTGGGCTGTAGGGAAGTTGTAGTGGAGTTCCGCATTGGGAACCTTGCATTTCCTGATATATATTAATGATCTAGTTCTTGATGTACACAGGACAATTTCAGAGCTTGTACATGACATTAAACTTGGAAGAATTATAAACTGTGAGGAGGGTAGCATGAAATTCCAAAAGGGCATCGACAAGGTGGAGGAGTGGCAAATAGGTGGCAGGTGAGATTTAATGTAGAGGAGCGAGAACAAAGAGCAAAGAACAAACAAAATTACAGCACAGGAACAGGCCCTTTGGCCCTCCAAACCAGCCTTGATCCAGATCCTCTATTTAAACCTGGCACCTATTTTCCAAGGATTTGTATCCCTTTGCTCCCTGCCCATTCATGTATCTGTCTAGATACATTTTAAATGATGCTATTGTGCCCACCTCTACTACTTCCCCTGGCAACGCGTTCCAGGCACCCACCACCCTCTGCGTAAAGAACTTTCCATGCATATCTCGCTTAAACTTTTCCCCTTTCACCTTGAAATCATGACCTGTAGTAATTGAGTCCCCCACTCTGGGGAAAAAGCTTCTTGCTAGTCACCCTGTCTATACATCTCATGATTTTGTAGGCCTCAGTTAGGTCCCCCCTCTTTCTAATGTAAATAAGCCTAATCTACTCAACCTTTCTTCATTGCTAGCACCCTCCATACCAGGCAACATCCTGATGAACCTCTGCTGCACCCTCTCCTCATCCACATCCTTTTGGTGATGTGGCGACCAGAAGGTGATACACTTTGGCAGAACATTGAAAAACAATACAAAGTAGAAGATACAGTTGCAAATGGAGTGCAGGAGCAGGGGGACCTTGGTGTATATTTGACCAGATCATTTAAGGTGACAGGTCAGGTGGACGGAATAGTTAACGTAACATACAGCGAACTCAGCTTTATTAACAAGGGCATAGCATACAAGAGCAAGGAGGTAATGTTGAATTTGTATAAGACATCTGTTAGATCTAGCTGGAATATGGTGTATAGTTGTGGATGCCACATTGTAGGAAGTACATTGGAGACAATGTAACAGCAATTTACAAAAATGGTTCCAGGATAGGGAAATTCAGAAGTGAGGATAGACTGAAGAAACTGGGAATGTTGTCCTCGAAGAGAAGCTACAGGAGACATGATGGAGGTTTTTTTAAAGTCACCAGTGGCTGGCAAAGTAGATAGGGAGATGTGGTTCCCGTTTGCAAAAGGTAAAAAAAAACCAAGGGAGCATGATGTGCAAATGAAGCAAGGGCGATGCAAGAAAAAGCATTTTCACATCAAGTGGTTAGGGTATAGAATGCAATGCCTAGAAATGTGGCAGAAGCTGATTCAATTCAGGCATTCAAGAGGACATTGGATGGTTACTTGGATAAAAGCAGTATTTAGGAACATTTGGTAAAAACAGGAGATTGGCGTTAAGTAATAAAACTGGTGCAGGCACAATGGCCAAATGGCCAAATGGCCTCCTTCTTGGCCATGACAATTGTGATTCTGTGATTAGGTCAGAGTTGGGGATGTTTACTGAATAACATTTAGCACTATTCATAATTTATCAGATAATGAAGTCAACATCCAGATGCAAAATCTGGACAATGTTCGGGCTTGGGCTGATTGTCTGGCAAGTTATATTCCCACTACATAAGAGTGAGACAATGACCATCTCCAACAACAGAGAATTCAAGCATCAGTTCCTGACATTTCTATCACTGACTCCCCACAATTAACATCCTGGGTGCTGACCAGAACATTGACTGATATAGAACAGCTATGTAAAACAAATCTAGTCTGACCAAAGAAGCTAACATCCTGTGAATGAATAAAACTAAAGTAGGTCACGGAGAAAAATTACTGAGAGTGGATGCACCTTGATTTCACTAACTCAGGTAGTTTGGGGAGATCTTGAGAAGAAACAAGAAACAGATAGGAAGTACTATCTTTTGAGTGGGATACTAAACCAAGGCTGTTTGCTCCTTCAGATAGATATAAAAAGATTTCAAGGACTATTCTGAAGTGGATCAGGGAAGTTATCTTGGACACGCCAACCAATATTTATCTTCCAAAAACATCACCAAAACAATACCTGGTCTTGGTCATATTCCTGTCTGTGGCTGCTTTTTACATACAAATTGGCAGTTACATTTCCTACAACATTGATTACATTTAGTCATCCACTGGTATTGAACAGCATGATACAAATAAAAATCTTTCTTTCAACAATAGCTACTGTGGCCAGGATTAGCTAATTTGCCACAGATTTGGAATTGAGGTTGGTCTTCTGCCAGTTGTTAGTATATTCCATGATTTGTTGTACCTACAATATGCTGAATTATAAAGCATAAAGGTTTCTAAAGGATCTAAATACTGTAAGAATTAATACCGGGGGTACATCTCAATCACCACTATACCATTCTCTCAGCTCAGTGCAGTCTCAGGTAGTCAAGATAGTGAAGATGGCCTTTAGGTACGTTTGCCTTTATTGGTCAGTGCATTGACTATAGGAGTTGGGAGGTCATGTTGTGGCTGTACAAGATGTTGGTTTCGCCACTTTTGGAACACTGTGTGCAATTCTGGTCTCCTAGCTATCAGAAGGATGTTGTGAAACTTGAAACAGTTCAGAAAAGATTTACAAGGATGCTACCAGGGTTGGAGAGATTGAGCTATAGGGACAGGCTAAATAGGCTGGGGCTACAGCTGAGGGGTGACCTTATAGAGGTTTAGAGAATCACGAAGGGCAGGGACAGGATGAATAGGCGAGGTAATTTCCCCAGGGTGGAGGGTGGAGTCCAAAACTAGACAGTGTAGGTTTAAGGTGTGAGAGGAGAAGATTTAAAAGGGACCTAAAGTGCAACATTTTCACACAAAGGGTGAAGCAGGTATGGAATGAACTGCCAGAGGAAGTGGAGGATGTCGGTACAATTATAACATTTAAAAGGCATCTTAGGTACATGAATAAGAAGGGTTTAGAGAGATATGGGCCAAATGTTGGCAAGTGGGACTAGATTTACTTAGGATATCTGGTCAGCATGGATGTGTTAGACCAACGGGTCTGTTTCCATGCAGTACGGTTCTATGGCTCTAGTTGGTTTCATTTTGAACAGGAGTAGAAGCTGAATGTTAACTGGAAATATTTACACAGAGGGTGTAATGATATTCCTGAGGAAGTGGTGGATGTGGGTACAGTTACAACATTTGAGAGATATGTGGATAAGTACATGATTAGGAAAGGTTTGCAGGGATACGGGCCTGGAGTAGGCAGGTGGGACTGGTTTAGTTTGGGATTATGTTTGGCACGGACTGGTTGGACCGAAGGATCTGTTTCTGCACTGTATGACTTTACAAAAAGGGTTATAAAGTGTAGCCTTATTACGTCAGGCAAGTTCATTTGAAGAGACAGGGACAATGCACCATTGGTCTTTGTATGTAATTTCACATATATAAAGTATACGTAACAATATGGAATGTAGGTGGAGTTTATAAATACCTTAGCTGATACTGTCTGAAAGTAGTCAGTAAGAAACTAGTCAGACTCCTCTGATATCTGCTTGCAAGTCCTTTTCAATCATGTTCTACAGAAGTTACAATTCTTCTGAAGTAGCATCTCTGTAAAAGTCCATAGGTTCAATATTATTCAGACCTGCTTTGATATCCCTCAGCTCTGACAAACCTAAAACCGTTCATTTCCTTACAGCACAACTGCAAACCAGGGGGTTGCAGCAATTTCACATCGCGATTTTAAGATGAAATGCTCCCTTTAAGAAGTACAAACATATTGATCCATGAACACAATTAAGAAATATTTTCAATGCTTTGTTTCAATTTCAATGCCTACAAGTAAACTTCTTCCACTAGAACCATTTTTTTCTTCTTTAACTTTCAATTTAGATTTATTCAATGTATCTTACAATGTACCTTGGAAGTGAAGTCAGTCATACTCCATGTGCAGTAGAGTCAATATTAAATCACAGAATAATCCAGACACAAAAGTAGATGATGTGCAGCTGGAATAACACAACATTTGTGACAGATTACTTTGAAAATATTCCTAAGGAAATCTATATTTCAAACACAATTTATATATTTTCCCAAATATCCTTATTTCTTAGCTTCAATTCAGGACGCATCTCTTAAGTCCTTAAAAACTCTAACTTTCTACTGAATTTTAACTTGAAAAGTATAATCATTTATAATTAGGGTAGTGGCATGGGGGACAAAATCAGATTTCCTGTTCCCCAGTACTTTTCTCCCAGCACGTACGAGTACTCAGAAATAAATAAGAAAACATTTCTCTCCTCAGCACGAATACTTTACACAATGACACAGCTCCAAAGGACACCATTCAGCCCTTTGCTTCTATGCCAACTTTTCGAAACAGTTAAGCAATGAGCCTTGTCCTATCCCTGTAAACCTGAAATATTATCCCCTTCAATTATTTAATCAATTCCTTTTTTAAAGGCACCCTGCCAAACAGAATATTTAACATCATAACTCACTGCACAAAACAAACCCATCTCACCCCTCTTTACTGCTCATATTTTCCTTAATCAAGGATACAATGATTTTATTTTGCCAAGCTGTGTCTCTGTCTATTCTATAAATCTCTCTATCAGTCCTCTCCTCTCTTTTAACATTGTTTGTCTCTTTCCCTAGCCATCTGTCACTGTCCATCCCTCCGTTTCCTCCCTTTCTGCTTCCTACTTTGGTCAATGATTCCTTTCTCTGCCAGTCATTCTCAGGTCATCTGTTTATCTTTCCACCTGATTCTCTCACACTTATCACTACTCTCCCTCCATTTCTGTATCTTCAAATTATCCATACATCACGTTGTTGCACCCTTACTGTCTGTATGTTCATTGCTACCTCACTCTTACCGTGCCTTAGTCTCCCACACACTCTGTCCTCTAAATCTCTCCCTCTTGTTTAGCCTCTCATTTTCCCTTTCACTGTACATAACACCTTACCGCTCTTTCTTAATCTCTGCATTTCTTTCCCTTGCTTTCTCCACTGTAGACCTTACCTTCCGTATTCCTCTTCCTCCCTCTCAACTCTCCTTCCCCTCCTCTCTTTCTTCCCTCCCTCCACACTTATACCTTCTCCCTGACCACTATTTTGCTCCCTATTTCCTGCCCCTCAGTTCCCCCTCATCCATCCCCTCCAGTCCCACGCCTTTCCCCCACCACTCTCTCACTCCTCACACTCTCATCTCCCACCCAACTACTCCTCATCAACCCTCTGCTCCAATCTCCCTTCTTACCCCCTCCTCTCCGAAAACCAACTCCTCACCGATTCTCTTACCACTCTCTATCATCCCTCCCTCCCTCAACCCCCTGATCCCACCTCAGCATGCACACTCTCCATTCCCCAATTCTCTACCCCATACCCCCAACACAATCTTTCAACCCCACTTCCCCTTCACTCCTCCCTGCCCTCTCCTCTCCTCACCCCCGCCCAAGCTTAATCTTCCCCCTTTCTCTGCCCCAGCCCTCTCCCTCTCCTTCTCCTTCTGCCCAACCTCTCCTTCCTTCCTTCCTTCCTTCCTTTATTTATTTATTTATTTTCTCCCTTTCTTTGCTCTCTGTTATTTCTTCTGGCTCTCTCACCCTCTCCACCTCTCTCAGATTTAAAAATAACGGTTGTTGTGACCCACGTGGGCGCGCCAGGCGGGTGAGCACGTGCGCACTCGCAGCGTCTCTGTGAAAAGGCGAGAAGCCTTCCATCAGCCGGTGACCGGTTTATTTTACGGCAGGGTGGAAAAAAAATACTTGTTTGATTTTAAGTGGGCGGAGTACGTGAGAAGTTTAAAGTTTAAGCCATCGATCTAATTTTTCTAATGAAACCCGAATCCTGTGAAGTGTAAGATAATAAAATGTGAGGCTGGATGAACACAGCAGGCCCAGCAGCATCTCAGGAGCACAAAAGCTGACGTTTCGGGCCTAGACCCTTCCTGTGAAGTGTATCCCCGTTTGCAGACGGAAGCTGCCGTCAACGCAGTGTGGAGCTGGATGAGCACAGCAGGCCGAGCAGCATCAGAGGAGCAGGAAAGCTTGACGTTTCGGGCCTCGACCCTTCGTCAAAAAAGTTCCCAGCTTGCTCCACACTGTATTCTCAGGTTCAGCTCGGCAGCTCCTACTATCTCCAAAACTGGAACGTTGAGGTTTCGGATTGACACCCTCCATCAGGACTGGGGAGGGGCTGGGGGATGGTGGTCGGTGGGTGCAGGTGGGGGTATTGGGCATTAGTCAGTGGGATAGGTGGGGCTGGAAATGGACAAATTGTGTCAGGTCAAGGAGTTGGGGATGAGAGGGAAGGTCGGACATAGAATGAGGCTGGAGTGGGCATATTTTGAAACTGATGTATCCTATGTTGATGCCATCAGGCTGTAAGCTCCCAAGGCTGAATATGAGGTGTTGTTCCTCCAGTTTTTGTGTGGCGCCCCACCACCCATTATATTTCTGCGCTGTCTTCCCCTTCCTCAGTCCTGTTAGAGGGGTGTAAACCTGAAAGGTCAACCTTCCTGCTTCTCTGATGCTGCCTGACCTGCTGTGTTCCTCACAGCTCCACACCATTTTGACTCTGTCTCCAGCGTCTGCACTTCTTGCTATCTCCTAGTCATTGAAAATGCTACTGCAAAGCTTCTTCCAAGGATGCCCACCTTGAAGAAGTTGTCCTCCTTCCTCCAAAAAGATCTCAGTGGATCTCTCTCCCACAGCAACCTACTTGGTGATCTCCTCTACCCTGAAGCTCTTCAAGCTGCAACTACGTATCGCTATCTCATCTATCTTCCCCTAGCCCCATTCCCTGTCTATTTATTTCCAAGCTCCCTTCCCCTCCCCAATCCTGATAATGGATGTGAACTCAAAACATTAACTTTCCTGCTCCTCTGATGCTGCCTGACCTGTTGAGTTCCTGCAGCTCCACTGTGTTGTCTCTGACTCCAGCATCTGCTATCTTCTAGCTGGGAGGTGCAGTTGTCTGTGGGGACTTTGTCTTTCGTCAAGCAGACAAGGCTTCCTGAAAAACTATAACTTCTGCAATATAGTTAACTTCCCACACCACCTTTCAAAATGCTGCTACCACTTTACAACTTAGTATTTGTTTGAGTTTACCACATTAGACTACCATTCTTCTCATATAAATTTATTATTCCACATTCTCACTCTGGGTGTATTAAATCCATCTCTACAATTTTCTGCCACCTGCCATTCTTGCTATTGAGGGAATGCAGCGTAGGTTCACAAGGTCAATTCCCGGAATGGCGGGACTATTATTTGTTGAAAGATTGGAGCGACTGGGCTTGTATACTCTTGAGTTTAGAAGGATGAGAGGGGATCTGATTGAGACGTATAAGATTATTAAGGGATTGGACACTGTGGAGGCAGGAAGCATTTTACCGCTGATGGGTGAGTCCAGGACCAGAGGACACAGTTTAAAAATAAGGGGTGGGCCATTTAGAACAGAGTTGAGGAAAAACTTCTTCACCCAGAGAGTGGTGGACATATGGAATGTTCTGCCCCAGAAGGCAGTGGAGGCCAAGTCTCTGGATAGTTTCAAGAAAGAGATAGATAGAGCTCTTAAAGATAGTGGAATCAAGGGTTATGGGAATAAGGCAGGAACAGGATACTAATTGTGGATGATCAGCCATGATCATAATGAATGGTGGTGCTGGCTCGAAGGGCCGAGTGGCCTACTCCAGCACCTATTGTCTATTGTCTTACAAGAACCTTGTCCTTGAGTGCATGTGACAATAAAATCCAAATCTAAATCTAAAAATGCTTTATTTAAGCCTTTTTGTGACTCGCTGATTTTCATCATTGAACCACTGAAAAGAAAAGCAGTTTATTGTCATTTGTACTTACACACTGAGATGTGTATAAGTCGCCACAATTTGGTGCCATTTTAATTAGAGAAATTATAAAAAGAAATAATTGGAACAAAGTTAGGATAAAATTTTTTTTGTTCCCTCCATAGCCCTTGGATTTCTGGAGTGGCTACGAGAATGCTGCCGCCAAAACTGCCCCTGAAACTGCCAAAACTGCCCCTGAAACTGCCAAAGCAAAGATTTCTGGACCGGATCCACTATGCAGTCACTGCTGAAGCCGATACCAAAGCCACTGAATCACCACCATAACAAGGAGGGACAGACTGGATCCACCAAGTTGCTGATGCTGAAGCCATTGCCACTTCAGTCACTACCCAAAGCCACCACATTGCTGCCAAGGCCATGAGGAACAAGCCAGAACTACCATGCTACCATAACCACAGCTGAAACTGTCACACTGCTGACTGGAGGAATGGACCAGATCCACCGACATGAAGACTTCGATAAAGCTGTGGCCACTATGGCCAGGAGGAACAGACATTTAGATCCACCACGGTGCTGCTGCCACAGCAGACCCTTGCAACCGCTTTCCTCCACAGCAGCCGGAGAAAAGAAGATAAAGTGAACTTTGATACGAAAGAGAAATGAAGAAACAAAACAAAAAAAAATCAAAGAAGATTGCATTGGCCAGGTGAGCGGGAGCATATGGGTACAGCACCCAAGCACTTCCTACCCTACCGCTGCCACCATCTTGAAAAAAATGTCAGTATACAATCAGTTGCAAGCATTCACAGACTCATTCTCCTTATTTTGAATTTTGTAATAACAAGGCTGATGAATTATGAGATGGAATACTGCCCACCTGCTTGGATGAGTGCAGTTCCAACAACACTCAAGAAGCTTGACATCATCCTTGACACACATGGCTTCAAGATGGCAGCACAGGCAAGCAGGCAACACTTGGGCTCCTGAGCCCATCGCTAAGAACTGGCCATTTCCTCCTTTCTTTCATTACCTTTTTAGCCTTCTTTCTTCAGCATTTTGCTGTAGATCGTGGTGAAGTTGACATCACAGAGGAAAGTGGCTGGAAATTACTCTAGGTGAAGTGCCAGTGGCCTAGCATGGCAGTGGACTCCCGGTTGTGGTAGACCTAGAGCGGAGACTCCAGGTGTCGGCTGCAGTAGTGGTGGTGTGAAGCCCAGAACAGGAGCTCGTGATGTTTATTTTTAGGTGGCAGTGAAGCCAGGGACTCCCAGTTGCGCTAGGCCAAGAGTGGGGACTCCATGGTTATCGGCTAGGCAGCAGTTCCTGGTGTGGTAGGCTCAGAACCGGGGCTTCCTGGTTGTGGTGCCAGTGTGGGTCTAGCATGGGACCCGACATCAGTGGTGCCGTCAGAGAGGTGGGCAATATCTAAACGTGGGTTGACAAGTAGCAAGTAACATTTGCACCACACAAAATGTGGCAATGGCTGTCTCCTATAAGAGGTAATCTAACCACTGGTCCCTGACATTCAATGGTGCTATCATTGCTGAATCTCCCAGTCTCAATATCCTTAGCGTTACCACTGACCAGAAACACAACTGGATTGCTACAGAAGTACAGTAGTTACAAGAGCAGATCAGATGCTAGGAATACAGTGAGCAATCACTGATCTCCTGACTCACCAAAGCTTGTACACCATCTGCAAGATACAAGTCAGGAGTGTGATGGAATACTCCCCACTTGCCTGGATAAGTGCAGCTCCAACAACGCTCAAGAAGCTTGACACCATCCAGGTCAAAGCAGCCTGCTTCATTGGCACCACATCCAAAAATGTTCACTCCCTCCACCATTTGTTCAGTTGAAGCAGCATTTACTATCCACAAGATATACTGCAGAATTTCATCAAAGAACCTTCGTCAGCAGCTTCCATAATTAACAAGGCAACACTTCTCCCTCTGCCCATCTGCCTGTGCCTGCCCTTTTGACAGGAATTGTATATCTAGTTCCCAGCCTGATCCCACTGCTGCCACGTCTCTGTGATACCCAAAATGTCACACTTGCCAGTTTCAGTTTGTATTACAAATTCCTTTACTGTGTTTCCTATACTGCACATGTTTAAGTACAACAGCCCAGTCCTGCATTGACTGCCCCCTTTTTTCCAGTTATCCCCAGATCTTCTGTGTCTAAAGTTAGACTCCTGAACTTCCCATATTCCCTTTCCTATCACTTAGTCCAAACCAAACCCCAACCCCCACCACCACCACTACCATCAGCATTGACTTTAAAGCCTTATCCATGGCCCTGCTTACCCTCGTTATGTGATTCATTCATCAGGACTCTGGTCACAGCATGATTCAGGTCGATACTGTCCCATTGGAACAACTCCTCCCTCTCTAGTACTGGTGCCAATGCCCTATGAATTCAAACCTGTTTCTCCCACACCAATCTTTGAACCACATGTTTACCTCTTTAATTTTGTTAACTCTGTGCCAGTTTACTTATTGCTCAGACAGTAATCCAGAGATTATTGTCTTTGTGGCTCTGCTTTTTAATTTAGACTCTAGCTGCTCATATTCCCTCAGCAGAACTTCTTTTTTCTCTTTTTACCTATATTGTTGGTACCTATGTGAACCATGACAACTGGATTTGTCCCCTCCCACTCCAAATTCTGCTGCAGCTCAGATGAGATAAATGAATATGGGCACCTTGCTGGCAATACAGTCTTTGAGACCCTTGATCCTGACCACACAGAGCAGTGCCTATTCCAATGACTCCGATTACAATTACACATTTCTCCCCCTTTTTGAATGACTCCTTATAACACAGTGCTATGGTTATCCTGTACAACCTCCCGACAGCCCCCACTGTTGTCCACACAGGGAGCAAGAATTTTAAACCTGTTAGACAAACTCAAAGGCTGAGGCTCCTTCAGCGCTAACTCCTGGGCTCCTTTACCTGCCTTGCTTGTAGCTAGACCATTCTGTCCCTGACCACTGACTGAGTTCAAGGGAGTTAAGAGATGTGGCTGGCTCCTGAAACATAAATCCCGGTAACATTCCCCCTTCTTAATGTGTCACGGTATTTGGAACTCATCAACTCTGAGCAGAATTCTTCAAGTAACCAATACTTGGCTACAGATGTGGTCACTATGAATCCACAATGGGGTCCACCAGCTCCTACGTCATGCAGGTACAATGCATTGCCTGGCAGTTTTTTTCAATTTATCTGTCTGTCTGTTTGTTTGTTTATTTATTCAGTTAGTTCATCATTTGATTTTTAAATGTTTTCTACTGGTTTTTTAGCTTGAATCCTGTAATATTTCCCAGTTTATCTTCAATATGGAAGTAACTCTTTATGCCTAAGGAAACAGGTACTACCTAAATGTCTCAAATACAAACCTCCCCATAACAACCCCCCATTGGAAGTAACTTATAATAGGCAGTCAAATTAGTAGCTATGACAATAGACAATAGGTGCTGGAGTAGGCCATTCGGCCCTTCGAGCCAGCACCACCATTCATTATGATCATGGATGATCATCCACAATCAGTATCCTGTACCTGCCTTATCCCCATAACCCTTGATTCCACTATCTTTAAGAGCTCTATCTATCTCTTTCTTGAAACTATCCAGAGACTTGGCCTCCACTGCCATATGACCAACCAATGAACTTATAGTTTACCTTTAATGTCATCCTGTTGTGATGGGCCTTGATATGGAGCTTGTGGGAAAAAACTTTAACAAACTGAGAGTCAAGAAACCAGGCATTAAGCATCTCTTCCCCTCTGCACTGAATTTCCATGCTGCCTCCAAATTTCCCAACCTATGCAGTCTTGATGTGAAGGGCAGTCACTCACATCTCACATCGAGCATATGGGTCTTTTGTTCATGTTTGTACCAAGGCTATATTAAGGTTAGGAGCTGTAACTGTTACTCAGTAGTCAGTGATTAGAATATTTATTTCTGAACCAGAATATTATACAATCAAAGCCTCATGCCGAATACTTCATAATAAGAAGCAGGCTAGAATTAGAATTAGGTTTATTGCCATATGCACTCAAGTACAAGAGTACAGTGATAACAAAGTGTGGAGCTGGATAAACACAGCAGCATCTTAGGAGCACAAAAGACCTGAGATGGGGAGACGATTCTGCAATAAATAGGGTCAGAGGGGGAGGCGGACCGAAGCTGGATCGAGGAGAAAGTAGGTGGAGAGGAGAGTATAGGTTGGGAGGTAGGGAGAAGATAGGTCAGTCCGGGGAGGACGTTTGGGTCAAGAGGGCAGGATGAGGTTAGTAGGTAGGAAATGGAGGTGCGGCTTGAGGTGGAAGGAGGGGATAGGTGAGAGGAAGAACAGGTTAGGGAGGCGGGGACGAGCTGGGCTGGTTTTGGGATGCAGTGGGGGGAGGGGAGATTTTGAAGCTGGTGAAATCCACATTGATACCATTGGACTGCAGGGTTCCCAAGTGGAATATGAGTTGCTGTTCCTGCAACCTTCGGGTGGCATCATTGTGACACTGCAGGAGGCCCAGGATGGACATGTCGTCTAAGGAATAGGAGGGGGAGTTGAAATGGTTCGCGACTGGGAGGTGCAGTTGTTTATTGCAAACTGAGCGTAGATGTTCGGCAAAGCCGTCCCCAAGTCTCCGCTTGGTTTCCCCAATGTAGAGGAAGCCACAACGGGTGCAGTAGATGCAGTATACCACATTGGCGGATGTGCAGGTGAACATCTGCTTGATGTGGAAAGCCATCTTGGGACCTGGGATGGGGGTGAGGGAGGAGGTGTGGGGACAAGTGTAGCACTTCCTGCGGTTGCAGGGGAAAGTGCCGGGTGTGGTGGGGTTGGAGGGGAGTGTGGAGCGGACAAGGGAGTCGCGGAGAGAGTGGTCTGTCCAGAAAGCAGTCAAGGGTGGGGATGGAAAAATGTCTTTAGTGGTAGGATCGGATTGTAGATGGCAGAAATGTCGGAGGATGATGCGTTGTATGCGGAGTTTGGTGGGGTGGTATGTGAGTACTAGGGGAATTCTGTTTTGGCAGTTATTGCGGGGGCGGGGTGGCGGGATGAGGAGCGGGAAATGCGGGAGACCCGGTTGAGGGCATTCCCGACCACTGTGGGGGGGATGCTGTGGTCCTTGAAGACGTCTGGGATGTGCGGGAGTGGAATGCCTCATCCTGGGAACACATGCGGTGGAGGCAAAGGAACTGGGAATAGGGGATGGAATTTTTGCAGGAAGGTGGGTGGGAGGAGGTGTATTGTAGGTAGCTGTGGGAGTCGGTGGGCTTGAAATGGACGTCAGTTTCTAGGTGGTTGCCTGAGATAGAGACAGAGAGGTCCAGGAAGGTGAGGGATGTGTTGGAGATGGTCCAGGTGAATTTGAGGTTGGGGTGGAAGGTGTTGTTGATATGGGTGAACTGTTCGAGCTCATCTTGGGAGCATGAGGCACCACCAATACAGTCATCAATGTAATGGGTTTAGGGCTAGTGGAGGTGTGGAAGAGGGATTGTTCCACGTAACCTACAAAGAGGCAGGCATAGCTTGGGCCCATGCGGGTACCCATGGCCACCCCCTTTGTCTGTAGGAAGTGGGAAGAATCAAAAGAGAAGTTGTTGAGGGTGAGGACGAGTTCAGCCAGGTGGACGAGGGTGTTGGTGGAGGGGGACTGGTCGGGTCTGCTGGACAGGAAGAAGCAGAGGGCCTTTAGGTCATCTGCATGGAGAATGCAGGTGTATAGGGACTAGATGTCCATGGTGAAAATGTGGTGTTGGGGATCGGGAAATTGGAAGTTTTGGAGGAGGTGGAGGGCGTGGGTGGTGTCACAGACGTAGGTATGGCGTTCCTGGACCAAGGGGGAGAAAATGGAGTCCAGATAAGTGGAGATGAGTTTGGTAGGGCAGGAGCAGGCAGAGACAATGGGTCAACCAGGGCAAGTGGGTTGGTAGATTTTGGGAAAGAGATAGAAACGGGCGGTACGGGGTTGGGGAACAATGAAGTTGGAGGCTGTGGGTGGGAGGCCACCTGAGGTGATGAGGCCATGGATGGTTTGGTGCTCAGGGATGGGGTCATGATCCAGGGGGCAGTAGGAGGAGGTGTCAGACAGTTGGTGTCTGGCCTCGGCAACGTAGAGGTCAGTGCACCATACTACAACTGTGCCTCCCTTGTCTGCGGGTTTCATGGTGAGGTTGGGATTGGAGCGGAGGGCTGCACTTTCTGCAGGGGAGAGGTTGGAGTGGGTGAGAGGGGTGGAGAGATTGAGGCGATTGATATCTCGATGATGGTTGGAGAGGTCAAAGGAGGGTAGAAGGCCTGGGATGGTATCCAGGAGGAGGACTTGTGTTGGAGGCAGGTGAAGGGGTTACTGGAGGGAGAGTTAGGCTCACAGTTAGAGAAGTAAGCGTGGAGGCGGCGGAAAAACTACTCCATGTCTAGATGTGACTGATATTCGTTGATGTGTGGGTGGAGGGGGACAAAGGTGAGCCCCTTACTCACACCTCCTCCCTCACCCCCATCCCAGGCTCCAAGATGACTTTCTACATCAAGTAGATGTTCACCTGCATATCCGCCAATGTGGTATACTGCATCTACTGTACCTGTTGTGGCTACCGCTACATTGGGGAAACCAAGCGGAGGCTTGGGGACGGCTTTGCCGAACGTCTACGCTCGGTTCGCAATAAACAACTGCACCTCCCAGTCACGAACCATTTCAACTCCCCCTCCCATTCCTTAGATGACATGTCCATCCTGGGCCTCCTGCAGTGCCACAATGATGCCACTCGAAGGTTGCAGGAACAGCAACTCATATTCCACTTGGGAACCCTGCAGCCCAATGGTATCAATGTGGACTTCACAAGCTTCAAAATCTCCCCCTCCCCCACTGCATCCCAAAACCAGCCCAGCTCGTCCCTGCCTCCCTAACCTGTTCTTCCTCTCACCTATCCCCTCCTTCCACTTCAAGCCACACTTCCATTTCCTACCTACTAACCTCATCCCGCCCTTTTGACCTGTCCAGCCTCCCCAGACTGACCTATCCCCTCCCTACCTCCCAACCTATACTCTTCTCTCCACCTATCCTCTCCTCTATCCATCTTCGGTCCGCCTCCCCCTCTCTCCCTATTTATTTCAGAATCCTTTCCCTATCCCCCTTTTCTGATGAAGGGTCTAGACCTGAAACGTCGGCTTTTGTGCTCCTAAGATGCTGCTTGGCCTGCTGTGTTTATCCAGCTCCACACTTTGTTATCTCGGATTCTCCAGCATCTGCAATTCCCATTATCTCTGATTACAAGAGTACAGTGTCATCTTAGTACAAAGCACATAGGTGCAAATCTTAGATACTGAATAGAGAGACAATTAAGTGGAAAGTTACATTACCTTACAATTATACACAATATTAGTCAGACAAATAACAACTAAAGTTAAAACGATAAACATTGCACTTTCTATTCAGGGCCTGCAGTAGATCAACGCGGGGGGCTTTCATACGTGGTCTGAATGGGCTTGCAAGCTGATGGCTGCCAACACCTGTCTAACCACTGTTCTCCCTCTGGGCATGCTGGGCATCCCAGCTCCATTCGGGCCTCTAGCTCGCTGGCCGTCCCTGCTACTCAGGCATTCCAGATACTGGCTGTTCCTGCTCTGTTTTCAGGCCTCCAGCTTACCTGCTGTTCTCAATCTGCTCTGGCTTTTGGCCATCCCACTGTGCTTGGGGTATGCTGACTATCCCTGCTCTGCTCGGGCCACTAGCCCACTTGCTGTCCTTGATCCACTGTAGCCTCCAGCCTGTTGGCAGACCCACTCTGCTTGTGGTACGCTGGACATCCCCACTTTTCGGACCTCCAACTCACTGGCTGTCCCCATTCCACTCAGTCCTTGAGCCCTCTGGCTGTCCTGCTGTGCTCGGGGCATGCTGGCTGCCCCCACTCTGCTCCAGCCACACTGACCATCCCAGCTCCTGACTCTTGCAATGCAGTATTGAGGGATTACTGTATTGTTCGACAGCTACATTTCAGGTTAAATCCAGAGCACACCTGTTCTTTTAGGTGCTCAGATCCAACAATGCCTTGCGATGTGATTTGTATCATTGAATAGAACATTACAGCACAGTACAGGCCCTTCGGCCTTCGATGTTGTGCCGACCTGTCATACCAATCTGAAGCCCATCTAACCTACACTATTCCATGTACATCCATATGTCTGTCCAATGACGACTTAAATGTACTTAAAGTTGGTGAATCTACTACCGTTGCAGGCAGAGCGTTCCATTCCCTTACTACTCTCTGAGTAAAGAATTATGAGAATATTTCCAGAGAAGTGATAAAACGGTTTCTGAGAAATTTTCTTTTGAAAATAGGTAGGGCATGATTGGTCTTCAGAGTACAAAATTAACAGACCCAAACTGACAACCATTTAAAACATTGGAAATGATGACTATAAATCGGGATGGTTGGCTTGAAGGTGGCCTTCTGCATCTGCTGCTCCCCATGTGGCCTCCACTGCATCGGTGAGCCCAAGTGGAGGCTCGGAGACTGCTTTGTAGAACACCTGCGTAACAGATGACAACACCTTCCAGTCGTGAACCATTTCAACTCCCCCTCCGACTTCCTGGGTGACATGTCCATCTTGGGCCTCCTCCAGTGTCACAACGACACCACCCAGAAACTAGAGGAGAAGGACCTCCTATTCCACCTTGGGAGCCGACAACCCAATAATCTCAATGTGAACGTTACCAGTTTCAAAATGGCCCCACCCCCAGCCTCATCCCATGACCAACCCACCCTCTCATTCTTGTCTCCTTGACTTGACACAACCTGATACACCTGTCCATCTTGTCTTCCACCTACCCACTCCTCCCACCTCACTCACCAATCCCCATCACTGCCTACCTGCATTCACCCATCACCATCCCACCTACCTTCCCCAGCCCCACCCCTCCTCTCTACTTATTTCAGAGCTCCCTTGCCCATTTCTGAAGAAGGGTCCTGACCCAAAACGTCAACTTTCCTGCTTCTCTGATGCTGCCTGACCTGTTGTGTTCCTCCAGCTCCACATTATTTTATCTCAGACTACAGCATTGGCAGTTCTTATTATCTCCAGCATGAAGGTTGTTTTGTACACCCAGATCGGGCCAGCTCTGTATCAGGTGGCTTGGGTTCAAGTTCTGCCTGGTCCAGAGGAGTGTTAATATTGTCTCCAAACAGAAAATTTCTAGACTAAGCTGTTGTTTAGGTGTACAGTGGATATTATGTAATGTCATGGAATTCTATTTGATCTTTTAGATCAAGTCTTGACCATCAGGACAATGTTATACATTCCAGATGAGATGTTACAGGTAGGTCCTTCTTTTTGGAACTAAATGTTGAGCAGTACAAGAAGAAAGTTGCCATTCCCTTTTCTTTCTCTTTCAAAAGGATTGACCTGTAAGTGGTGTTCTTTACATGTATGAGCTGTCCAGTCCCAAAAGCACAATACAGGAAACCTGAAATATAAAACGGAGAATGTTGAAAATACTCAACAGGTGTCTCACAAATTTGATTGAGTTGTTTGAAGGAGTAACCAAAAAGATTAATGAGAGCAGAGCAATAAACGTTGTTTCAATGGGCTTTGGTAAAGCTTTTGACGTGATTCTGCATAGTAGACTAATTAATATTGATCGCTTGAGATTCAGGGTGAGCTTGCCAATTGGATTCAAAATTGGCTTCACGGTAAGAAACAGAGGGTGGTGGTGGAGGATTTTTTTTTTGGACAGGAGGCTTGTGACTACCGGCGTTGCACAGGGATTGGTTCTGGGTCTGCTTTTGTTTGTCACATATAAATGATTTGGATCAAAATGTAGGAGGCACATAAAATTGGTATAGTATACAGTGAAGAAGGTTATCTAAGAGTGCGAAGAGATCTTGAATTGAGTCAGTGCGCTGAGGAGTTTAATTTGGATAAATTAACAGTATTGCATTATGGTAGACAGAACTGATACAATTACTGGTAGAGAGTCCTGGGTAGTGTTGTAGAACAGAGAGACCTTGGCGCTCTAGTAGATAATTCTTTGAAATTTGTATCCCAAGTAGACAGGGTAGTTAGGAAGAGATAATGGGAACTGCAGATGCTGGACAATCCAAGATAATAAAGTGTGGAGCTGGATGAACACAGCAGGCCAAGCAGCATCTCAGGAGCACAAAAGCTGACATTTCGGCCTAGACCCTTCATCAGAAACATCAGGGTAGCTAGGAAGATGTTTAGCATGCTTGCTGTCATTGGTCAGATCTTTTGAGTCTAGGAGTTGGGACATCATGTTGACATTGCACTGTTTGCCGTTTTGGTTGTGCTGCTATAGGAAACATACAACTAAATTGGACAGGGATCAGAAAAGACCTACCAGGATATTGCCAGGGATGGAGGGTTTGAACTGTAAAAATAGGCTGGGATTGTTTCACTGGAGTGTAGGAGATTGAGGGGAGACCTTATAGAGTTTTATAAAATCAGGAGGGGCATAGATAAGGAAATAGCAAGGGTCTGTTCTCTAGGGTGGGCGAGTTCAAACCTAAGGGGCATATGTTTAAGGTGACAGGAGAAAGGGACATGAGGGGCATCTTTTTTACACAATGAGTTGTATGTATGTGGAATGAACTACCAGAGGAAGTGGTGGATGTGAATACAGTTACAACATTTAGAAGACATTTTATAAGTACATGAATAGGAAAGGATTGGAGGGATATGGGCCAAACACAGGCGAGGGGGACGAATTTAGTTTGGGAACATGGTCATCTTTGACTAGTTGGACCAATTGGGTCTGTATCCATGCTGTATACGCCCATGACTCTATGACAGTAATTTGACCCTCCCTCACCCTGTGTCCTCTTAAGAATAACATGAACCTAACAGCAAGATCCAGTAGAGGGCGGTATTTGCACTCCTTATTTTAATTCAGTACTTGAACCAGTGACGTTTCTCAGCAAGTGAAAAAAATAGCACTGCCAACATGGCAATGTTAGTTTCATTGTTTTCCAGAAAGTGTTAAATATGTGGACCTCACCATCATAGGTCGAGGGAAACAGCATAAGTACATTTTTGCAAAATCTATGTTTATATTTGAAGACGAGGAAACAGAGTTATACTGAGAAGAGGTATGGTGGGATTTAGCTCACTTTTTTAGGGGAGCTTGCTGTTACAAATTAACCATTGCATTTCCTACATTTACAGCAATTGAATTGGCTGTAACGTACTTTAGATAGCCTTGAAAGGTGTTACAAAAATGCAAGTGTTTCTATCTTTCTGTTGCAAGACAGAGATCAGAGCACTTGGCACCAACTGAACATTTAAGTATTCTGCTTTGCATAACCCAGTGCCACTCCAAATAGTGTACATATAGATTGAACTATTAGGAAGACTAGTTCAACATGCTACCTGCCACCACCTCAGCACAACCCTGGACCAACATGAGGTTGTAAAGACCATCCAACAGTGGAGAACAACCTAGGCCATTGACGCAGATAGAACCCCCACTGAAAAATGACAAAGGAACACTCTCAACACACATGTACAACTACATCTCCCTCATCCAAAAGGAGGTGAGCATGCCTATGTTACTCCGAGTTGTTGCAATTGTGATCATCTTCAAGAAAGGAGATCAGACAGATTGGATAACTACAGACCTCTCCCACCTGTCCACGCCAGGGAAGATTGTTACAAAAGTCCTTTTCAATCACTATCTCCTCGTGACTGAAGGGCACTTGTCGTCATCTCATTCTAGATTCCTTGACAAAGAAGTATGGGGGACATGATTTACAGAGCAAGACAAGTCCAAGAAAAATGAAGAGAGTAGCAGCTTTTACACATGGCTTTCTTTGACTCTATCAAACAGGAGGACAATGGAGTCCTTAAATTTGGCAGCTGCAGAAATTCAACACCATTCTCCAAATGCTGCATAGCAACATGTCAGCCATGCCACATATCCAATGTGTGCATAAACTGTGATCAAGCAATATTGTGCTTTGCACCAACACTCTTCATCTTCCTTAATGCAACACTGCAACCCATATTGTTGTGACTCTTAACAGGAAGTGTGCACTGGTAATCAAAACCCATTAATTCATCAGCAGTACCAAATGTGTTAATGTTTTATTTAATTACTAGACTGAACAATCTGTTTCTCTTTATTACTACTATCCAGGACAAGAAACTTTCACCATAGCTCTTCAATAAACTCAGAGAATTAGTTTATTCGAAATGAACTTAAGTAGCAAAACTGGTTAATCACTAAGCCAGTACTCAAAGTCAAACTATGTTTGTTTACTCCCAAACATACCTATAATCACACAACAGTCAAGGCAATACAACTCTGCAAATTTGCCTTTTAAAAAAGGCGAATTGTAAACCAATCTTATGGACCAAGAATCCAAACTCAAAGAATAAAAATGAGGAGACTTTTCACACTCCTGTCAATTTCCTGTCATTGCGTTGCAATGTTAATCAGCTATAGAATTTCTGAGATCTTAATTTCCTTTGGCAAATCAGTTAGACTGGTGTCTTTGAGTGGAAGTAACATTTCAACTTTAAGAGCTTAAAAGGAAATTAAAGATACTGATTTTTTTGAACTTCCAAACTCAACATCTGAACACCTTCTGCTGTAGTGTTGCCTCTCTCAGCAGAGTGAAATTAGTTGGAGGTGTGTTCCTTCAAATGCTGCAATTTAGCAACAAAGCTATTGGTACGATGGAACTAAAAGCTGAGAGTTCTCCATGCTTATCACATTAAATGAAATGATGATCTGCAAGTAATTGAGTATTTCAAAGATTGGGAGTTTGCAAGTCTTTGAGAAATAAATATTTTCTTCTCACTGCTTATTGTTGCCATGTTTCTGTTCATCTCTCCTAAACTAACAGACTTTTTCTAGAGTATAGGTCCTGTGCCATGGAAACCCTCTGTGGTCTCAGCCAAGAGGCCATTTTCGCAGTGAGCCTATTGTAAGCTTAAGTGTCAACATTGTTAGACCATGAGCAGCTTCACAAATCAGTTCAATCTGTTAGCTTTCTTCCAATATCCACAGGCATGCATTCATCAGCAAGGGTCACTGGACAGCCATCAGGTGCGGGAGCATTATCTCAAAATGGTACACCAAAGCCGATTGTAGAACTAGTGGAATTAGTGTAGAAATTTGAAATCAATCCCAGAATCTGCTTCAATTATAGTATCAGCTAGTATGTACACGCTTAGCCAATTAGTAGAATAACACATATAAAAATAAAATATTAACATCACAATTTTATATGAATGTATTTGCTGAATAGATCACAGCCAGGGGAGGAGCTTGAACAGTTAATCCACTTCACTAACACCTTCCACCCCCAACCTTAAGTTCACCTGGACCATCTCGGATACCTCTCTCTCCTTCCTGGACCTCTCTATTTCCATCTTTGGCAACCACCTGGAAATCGATATCCATTTCAATACTACCGACTCGCACAGCTACCTAGAGTGCACCTCCTCTCACCCACCTTCCTGCAAAAAAGCTATCCTCTATTCCCAATTCCTTTGCCTCTGCCGCATCTGCTCCCGAGGTGATGCATTCCGCTCCCGGACATCCCAGATGTCCTTGTTTTTCAAGGACCGCAACTATCCTTCCACAGTGGTCGAAAACGCCCTCAACCGTGTCTCTCGCATTTCCCGCAACCCATCCCTCACACCCCTCCCCACAATAACAACCAAAACAGAATCCCCCTCATCCTCATGTACCATCCCACCAACCTCCGGATCCAACGCATCATCCCCCGACACTTCCACCATCTGCAATCCAACCCCACAACCAAAGACATTTTTCCCTCCCCACCCTTATCTGCTTTCTGGAGGGACCACTCTCTCCGTGACTCCCCTTTCCGCTCCACACTCCCCACCAGCCCTACCACACCCAGCACTTCTCCATGCAACTGCAGGAAGTGCTACACCTGCCTCTACAGCACCCCACCCACATCCCAGGCTCTAAGAAGACCTTCCTCATCCAACAGACGTTCACCTGCACATCTGCTAATGTGATATACTGTATCTGCTGTTCCTGTGGTGGCCTCCTCTACATCGGGGAAACTAAACAGAGGGTTGGAGACCGTTTTGTGGAACACCTACGATTGGCTCACAACAAACGACTCCCCCTCCCACTCCTTGAAGGACAAATCCATCCTGGGCCTCCTGCAATGCCACAACAATGCCACCCGAAGGTTGCAGGAACAGCATCTCATATTTTGCTTGGGAACCCTGCAGCCCAATGGTATCAATGTGGACTTCACAAGCTTCAAAATCCCCCTCCCCCAACCGCATCCCAAAACCAGCCCAGCTCGTACTCGCCTCCCTAACCTATCCTCCCACTTATCCACTCCTCCCACCTCAAGCCCCACCCCCATCTTCTCCTTACTAACCTTATCCTGCCTCCTTGACCTGTCTGTCCTCCCTGGACCGACCTATCCCCTCCCTAACTCACCTTTGCTGGTTCCATCCCCACCTCCTTGACCTGTCTGTCTCCTCTCCTCCTATCTTCTCCTTTGCCCATCTTATATCCGCCTCCCTCTTTCTCCCTATTTATTTCAGAATCCCCTTCCCCTCCCTCATTTCTGAAGAAGGGTCTAGACCCAAAACATCAGCTTTCCTGCTCCTCTGATGCTGCTTGGCCTGCTGTGTTCATCCAACTGTACACCTTGTTATCTCAGATTCTCTAACATCTGCAATTCCTACTACCTCTCAGAAATCACATTTCCCTTCAAAACCCTTTTTTATCCTGAATACCCAAACGGTTCCTTATTCCAGTTCCTCACAGTCCTTGATTGCAAGAATGTATTCCCCACAATATCCATGAAGCTTCCCAGTGAAGTCTAGCTTCTTTACAGGATGTAGGGGAAACTGTTAAACCTGTATCACCTGCAGGACAGAATCAAGACCATCCTAATCTCTGCATCAAACTGCAGTGTATGGATGAATCCTGTGTGCACACTCAGAACCTCCAAACCATTGTCAAAGTATTTATGGAAGAGTTTGAGAGAGTCAGCTTTAGGCCAAATATCCAGGAGACAAAGATCTTCCACCAGCACAATATTGCCCCATCTATAAAAATCCATGGCAAAAGACTGCTCAGTGTGGATTAATTCTCATATATTGGAGTTTCCATTCAGTGTAGGCTGTCATCAAAAAGGAACAGATCTTTTGATAACAAGGATGTCAAATCCAACATCAAGCTTATGGCCTACAAAGACTTTAATGTTATCTGCTCTCCTTTATGCAGCAGAAACAGGGAAGGTACAGCAGACACCTCATCTCCTGAGAGAAATACCTCCACAAAATTCTGCAAACTGACAGGGTAGGCATTCCAATATCAACATCCTTTCTTGGGTTAACATTTGAAGCATCAAGGCATTGGTTGCAATCAATCTGCAACATTGGGTGGGCTACATAATATCCATGCCTTGCACAGGAGTTCCAAACAAAGCTCTGTACTTGAGCTTCATCTGGTAAGTGACTATTAGGAGGGCAAAAAAATGCCTTCAAGTACATCCTTGTAGGTTCCTCAAAAAGTGCAGTAAAGCCACCAAATCATGCAAAGTCCTTGCCCAAGATTGGCCAAACAGGTGAGGAACCATCTATGAAAATGCTAAGCGTTTCACATCTCTGACAGGTCATGGAAGAGACCACATACAAACAGAATGTGTAAAATCCTAGGCATCGCACCCTCCTGCTTTCTAAAACACCACCCACCCTACCTGCAGCAGAGTTTGCTGATCCAGAATTGGACTAAATTATTCACTTCAGGATCCACAATTCCACAGTGGAAGAAAATTGTCCTTGGTCTAGAAGCACTATTAAGGAAAATGAAGTTTATGTATGTATGTGACTGTGCCCACCTTAATATGTACCCCTTTGACCAAGCTTTTGGTCACCTTTCATATTGTGGCTGAGTGTTAAATTTTGTTTGATTCAAAGTTAACTTAAGAAACATATTCTAATGCCTTGCTTCCTGTGATTGGAGTAGTTAGTTGCACAAATATTCTGTTCAATGCTAATGAGATCTCTCTGTTATAAATTTCTACATTTCATGACAATAAATCTTCAGCACAATCAAGACAATCAGTAGACCAGCTTCCTTTGAGTTCTGATCGTTGTTTCAGCTCAGGAACCCATGGATTTTCAATTTGGTAGCCCCGGTCATTCAAATTAGTTTGATGTTATCTGATAGTTAAGCCCAGCATCTCCTTGCAGGCACAGTTCACAAGGATTTAAGGGCAGACCAGAGCTTTGGACATTCTCTAAACGTTTCAAGCAAATTGTTAATAGAACCTCGAACGTAGCAATTACTAGTTTACTCCCAATTCTGTGATCCCTGTTCACTTCATAAAACCAACATACAACTTCACATATGGGTACATGCTATCTCACACACAACCCTGTCAAAACATAGAACGTAGAAGGTAAGTCAATTGACTGAGTAGAACTTAAAGTTTCTGCTTAGAATGTATTAATGCGTGGAGCTGCAAAAAAAATGGAAATTTCTCCCCTGTTGGGTGAGAATAGTGGGTATTAGTGCAGTGGATTTGGGGGACAGGTGAAAGAGCCCAGGGGCCTGTGGGGCAGTCAAATGGTCCTTTCCACCATCTGGATATTTTAATTTGCCAAGATTCAGGCATGGGACTGCTGCATGGCCCACATCAGAGAGGGTTTTATTTCAAAATAAAATAAAATCAGGCATGATGTTACAGCTTTCAATACCACCACATCTTAGTGTCACTTAATATTTAAACCAGTGGTTGGGAATACATTTTTGTATTTATGGACTATGTCAAAACTGTAAGATGTAGTTGCACGCTGGGGCGGCACGGTGGCTCGGTGGTTAGCACTGCAGCCTCACAGCGCCAGGGACCCAGGTTCGATTCCAACCTCGGGCGACTGTCTGTGTGGAGTTTGCACATTCTCCCTGTGTCTGCGTGGGTTTCCTCCGGGTGCTCCGGTTTCCACCCACAGTCCAAAGATGTGCAGGCTCGGTGGATTGGCCATGCTAAATTGCCCGTAGTGTTCAGGGGTGTGTGGGTTATAGGGGAATGGGTCTGGGTGGGTTGTTCCAAGGGGCGGAATGGACTTGTTGGGCCGAAGGGCCTGCCTCCGCACTGTAGGGAATCTAATCTAATCTAATCTGGATTGAAAATGGTTTACCGCATGGTTTCTTGGAAATGAAGTCAACAGCGTAATTGTGTTGTGGTTTTCCTTCTGTTTACAGAAAGTCAAGTGATTTTGGAGAAGACAAACAAAGGAAGATAAAAGACGGGCTTTATGGTCCTTAATTGATGAAAAATCTGGTTTTGAACTATGTGAGCCTCTGTGCTAATTGTTGCCAGGCAACCCATACTGAACTGAGATTTCTGTTTTGCAGACCCAAGTGATTAGATAGAGAAAATCCTCAAGGTCTGCACGTCTGTCTCCCTCTTGCTCAGGTAAGTTTCTGCGAAACTGGTAGTTTCTAAATATTAGTATTTCTGACTACTTTTTAAACCTTGAAAATCTGAACTGTGGTCACTTTCCAAAGACTCAGATTCAGCTTATTTTCGGTTTAAATTGAGGATCTTTTATCAGTGTATGGCAATCAGTAATTCAATTTACATAGGAACCAAGAGCAGAAGTAGGCAATTCAGCGCCTTGAGCCTACTGTGTTATTTAAATGATCGTGGCTGATCTCATCCCAGCCTCATCTCTACTTTCCTGCCCGCCTCCCATAACCTTTCAAACCATTACTAATTAAAAATCCGTCTATCCCCTCCTTAATTTTCCTAAATGTGCCAGCATATGTCACACTCTGATGTAGTGAATTCCCAGATCCACGACAACAACCCAAGTGGACCATGAAAAGGTATATGGTCTCACAATGGGAAAAAGTTTGGGATGTTGTAGACCTCAGAGTTGAAGGTGTATGTCTATGTTCTCATGGTTGAGTTGTCATATTTAGGATAGAGTTACAGTGAACAGTTGCAAAAGAAAGTTCTGCAAGGATGACCTAACAGCATTAAAGACATACCTGATGCATACTTGGCATACAGAATTGAACTTGATTTAGCAAGACAAGATATTTTCAAGGGCAAACAGGTGTTAAATGTAGAATCATTCCCATATATATCATGTCTATTTTACATCAAGGACATATGGATATTGAAAGCATAAGACAGCTAGCTTGTGAATCTGTGTATTTGCCAGAGAGAAATCAGGATATTCAACAACTCATGCTCGCTGGTGAGACTTGCCAAACATAATCCCAGCAGCAGAAGGATCTTCTGTATCTACCGATGTTCATCCACTCCTTTTTTTGTGTTAATTTTTAGAATGTGGATGTTACAGCACAGTCAGTGTTTGTAACCTATCCCTATTTGCCCTTGAAATAAGTGGCTTGTTGGACCAATCAGAGGGCAGTTGAGAATTAACTACATTGCTGTGGGTCTGGAGTCACATATAGGCCAGACCAGGTAAGGACAGCAGATTTCCTTTCCCAAGAGGATGTTAGTGAACCAGATGCATTTTTACAACAATTAGTTGTAGTTTCATGGTCACCACTGACACAAGTTTTCACAGTTCAAGATTTATTAATTGACTTTAAATTTCACCAGCTGCCTTAGTAGAATTTGATTCTATGACCTCAGATCTTTAGTCTGGGCTTCTACATTATCAGTCTAGTGACAGCGAGCATCTCTCCCACCAGTCCCCTTTTTCCTCCAAAGTAACAGACCAATTCATAGTGCACAGGAAAAACTACATCCTTATGACTACTTCTTTAAATTTCTCTTTGTTCAATGACTCAACAATGCAACAAGCCAAATGGGAATTGACACAGTGATTGCCACTTTCAGTTTATGCATTGTCCCAGATGGTTAGTGTCTAACAATGAGTGCAGTTTCAAAAATGTGTTCTAGGTCAGGAGTGACCCGTTTAACATTGTTACATTATGTACAATGGAGTGAGGAAGAAGTCTCCAAAAATGAAATTATATAGGGATGTTGAGTGACAGCAATCAACAACAGCGCAACCAAGTTGCCAAACAAATGCAATAGAGACAAATATATTCTTCTCCAGATGCGTATATGATCTCCAGACCAGGGCAATTTTGTTAAATTTCCAAAGCATTATATCGAAATTTGAAATAAACTAACATAAAAATTTGTATCTGTTTGTACAATTATAAAATTGACCATATGTACCTATGTACAACCATATATCTTTCTTTGGGATAATTTTTTATTTATGAGCACAAAAGACGATGTAGTATTATGGCTCACGATGAGTATGCCAGTATGCTTTTAAGAGACATACCAAAGATGTCATCACTGCATCATAGCCTGTGACCTGAGAGTATAAAGATCTCATACTCCATCTTACTTGGGATCATTGGAAGCATCACACTCTATTGGAAGCATGGTCCTTTGTTGTAATCTTATAGGTTAACATTAGCCCTAACTCTTTAACTCCTGAGGAATGTAATGCTTGTACATAATAGGTAGATGTAGTCATTGGCTATTGCATTCTTTAACACTATGATATCCATGTCCAATGCATCAGGTAAAACCACCCCGTTGAAGGCAAAATCACACCAAAAGATCAAGCCATGTTATTATTTCTGATTTATGCTCACTTATATTAAGATACTGTTTCTCTGACTTTCTGTCGGCATGTAAATATCCTATTCAGCAATGTTACACTGTTTCACTTTGGGAATAAGTACAATCAAATGCCACATAAAACTATTTGATACAATGTTTTCAGAGATGTCTCAGACAGTTACCATCAGCAATTGGTAAAAGGGGCCAATTCTATAAATCCATGCTACTGGTGTGACCTCTGGCTGCACACATGCGGAATGAGATATCAGTACCATATCGGTTTTTAACATTGTGGAATTCTATTCAGTTTGACAGATTTAAGAGGACAGGAACAAAATTGTTTAAAACCAAGAATATGCTAGGATAACACAGTGTGAAGCTGGATGAACACAGCGAGCCAAGCAGCATCAGAGGATTAGGAAAGCTTGACGTTTCGGGTTGTGACCCTTCTTCAGAAAATATGCTGGGATATTTATCTTTTCTTAGCGTGTAAAGAATCTGTGTTGCCAGCTGGTATACTGGGAGCAGACTCTCTGGCTTCAAGAGGGAGCTAGACCAGTTTGAGTGTGAAAGAAATTGCATCTTCCATGAGCCTTCCTGATTACTTGCTGCACCTATCAACTAGTTTTATGCACAAGTATCCAATTCATTAATATACAGCAAAAATTACAGTCCCAGCATTGATCCCTGTGAAACTCCAATGGTTGCAGGCTGCTAACCTGAAAATAAATCCCTTATCGCCACTCTGCTTTCATGCTCATTAGCCAATTCTCTGTCCATGACAAAATACCATTGGCTGTTATGAAATGACCTTTAATGAGAGACCTCGACAAATGCTTTCTGGAAGTATAAATACAACATGTCTACTGGTTCCCCTCTACCCATTCTGATTGAGGTTTCCATTACCAGTTCTGTTGAATTTTATTTTAACGAGAACCAGAACACGAAAAGTTGTAGCCATTGCGTCTTACCCAGTCTTTCAGCTGTCATCTATTTTCTTGATCTTTTACAGTTTCTTTCAGTTGCTTGTAGTGCTTCCATAACTTTGAGCTTTGTATCTCTGCTGGTAACTGTATTTTATAGCTCTTCAGCTCTCAATCTCAGCTCCTACCATGTTTAAAGCTCTGAAGACAATACTTCGACCTGCACTATGTTACTGAGAAGGAATGGCTGGACCCATCTGATAATTAAACTAAAATACAAGCCTCAACTGTTATGATTGGCATTGAGATTCCCTTCTAATAATTGTCTCCAAAACACCCAGAGAAGCTTATTTTTCCCTGGTAATCCGTTAAAACCGTGGTTAAAAGAAAGAAAATCCCTGATCCCCTTTATAAATAACAAGAAACAGTATTTATTTAACCCTAACAACGAACAAATTAACAGAATTATTAACAAACTGAACAATTCTCACCTAAGTACTAACTACTGTCTAACTGGGCTAAATTCTACTGGACTGCTGTTCAAATAAACACAATTCCCACCTATAGAAGCCCAATTAATAAGACAATGATAAGTTAAAACGTAATGTGTCCAAGTTCGCACAGACTGTCTTTTGGAATACTCTGATTCTGCAGCCTTTCTCTTGTTGATCTCATGTCGCAAATGTCTTTCTTCCACTGATTCTACTGTCAGGATGGTTTTCCCTGTAATTGCTTCTGTGAGGACTTTGAGCTAGAAATGCTGTGGTACCTTTTAATTAGATGATGCTAAAGGCATTGTCTCTTGGCAGTTGGCTCTCTGTGATTTTCCAACTGCCCTCATCTTTATATCCATGATGACATAACAATATTTCTTATGTAGGATTGATTCGATGTTGTCAATACCATCCGTTTTAAATTTGACAAGATTTAGTATCTAAGGATTTGGTTTAAATTGATTGGCTAAATTTGATAACTGTTGTCTTGATAAAAATGCTGCTTGGCTATTTGACACAAATGTTTCCATGTGGGTGCTCTCTGTGTGTATCTGCTTGCAAACTTCCAAATACAGACAAAGTACAATTCCTTAAAGGAACCACACACTTTTTCAATTCATGAGCATTCTATGCAATTTTCTAACATCTCTCCTTTAAGAAAAAATGAACTGTCATTATAAAACATGGCTTCATTTTTTCTCCCGAAATCTTACCACCACTATTGCTAAATACAGAGATCAGTAATCAAAAGTCACAAATTTCATACTAATTCTGCATACTTATATAATGTTGGACTGGATTGGTTCTTTTCCTTTTATACCTGTGATATAGCATCGGCAATAACATTCTTATGACCCACAACATGTACAATTTACATAGAACATAGAACAGTACAGCACAGAACAGGCCCTTCAGCCCACGATGTTGTGCCGACCAATGATCCTCATGTATGCACCCTCAAATTTCTGTGACCATATGCATGTCCAGCAGTCTCTTAAGTGACCCCAATGACCTTGCTTCCACAACTGCTGCTGGCAACGCATTCCATGCTCTCACAACTCTCTGTGTAAAGAACCCACCTCTGACATCCCCTCTATACTTACCTCCAACCAGCTTAAAACTATGACCCCTCGTGCTAGCCATTTCTGCCCTGGGAAATAGTCTCTGGCTTAATTTGTAAATTAAGAGCCAGTAACATAAGACTTAAACAAAATAGTCTCCTATTTTTGTCCTTAAGTCTTTCCAAATGGATGAGAGAGTTGTGATCTGTACACACAACTGTCTCTGAAACATTGTTTGTAACATAAACATTAAAATGTTGTAAAGCCAGTACCAAACTCAATAAGAGTATTTTCTCTGGTTAATATTGAGTTTCTTTGAAAAATAATCATTTGGCTTTTCAATTCCATCATCATCTTCCTGCTTCAATGCAGCTCCAACCCCTAAGTTGCTGGTAATCTTGAAGGGTTTCAAGAAACTTGGCATGGCTAAAATTGATGCGGTGTTTAACACAACTTTTAAATTCTCAAATGCTTCTTAGCATTGTTCAGTCCTTCTCTTTCAATTCTTCTCATTTTCTTCAGGTAAGAGGGGTTGCCATGGGCACCCACATGGCCCCTGGTTATTGCCTAGTTATACCTTGACAGCAGTTGCCTAATGCTTTAGTGCATCCCTCGGCACACAGTCCTTGACCTTGGAATGTGCCAGTCTGCTAGACTCAGTCAAGGTCCTCCCCTTGTTCTGGAAGACCAACAAATTGCCAGTAGACCAAAGAGAGTCTTTCACTGACTTGATAGTTTGCCAGCCCAGTCGATGTTTGTCTCGGTATGCATCCTGAGGAACAGACCATAGAGGACAGAGTCCTGCATCACGGAGCTACTTGGGATGAACCTCAGCTAAAACCACTGTATCTTTCTCCAGATTTCCTTTGCAAAGGCATATTCCAGAAGGAGATCAGTGACAGTCTCTACCTCTCCTTCATGGGGTACGTGGAACATTCCTTGTTCCAGTCCTATTCTGGCCCCCACCCACAACTCTTTCTCCGTTACATCAATGATATCGTCGGTGCTGCTTCCCTCTCTCGTCTGGAAACGTCATCAATTTCGCCTCCAATTTCCACCCTACCCTCACTTCCACCTGGTCTATCTCCGACTCCTTCCTTCCCTTCCTCAACTTTTCTTTTTCCATTCCTGGGGATAGACTGGCCACTAATATCCATTACAAACCCACTGACTCCCACAGCTACCTGAACGATACATCCTCACACCCCTCTTCCTGTAAAGACTCCATCCCATTCTCTCCATTCCTCCGTCACTGTTCATATGTTTGGATGAGGCCATCTTCGACAAGGGAGCCTCCGAAATGTCCACCTTCTTCCTCAACCGAGGATTCCCCATCTCCGTTGTCAACAGGTCCCTCAACCAGGTCCAACCCATCTCCTGCACTTCTGCCCTCACCTCTTCTCTTCCCTCCCACAACAGCGATAGGGTTCCCCTTATCCTTACTTACCATCCCACCAGCATGCACATCCAGAAGATCATCAGATGCTCTTTCCGCCACCTCCAACAAGATGCCACCACCAGACACATATTCCCTCCCCCTCCCTTGTCCGTCTTCTGCAGGGACTGTTCCCTCAATGGGAACAAACTGGTCCATACCTCCTTCACCCCCAACACCTCCCCACAGCCCTACAGCACCTTCCCCTGTAACTGGCGAAGGTGCAACACCTGCCCATTTACCTCCTCCCTCCCCAGTATCCAAGGGTCCAAACATACCTTCCAGGTGAAGCAACACTTCACCTACACTTTCTAGAATCTACTCTACTGCATTCGCTGCTCACAAAGTGGTCTGCTCTACACTGGGAAAGCAAAGCGTAGACTTGGTGGCGGCTTTGCAGAACATCTGCGTTCTACTCACAAAAAAGACTCTGAACTACCATTGTCTGCCACTTCAAAGCACCACCCTGCTCCCTGGCCAACATCTCTGCTTCTGGCTTGCTACGGTGTTCTAGTGAAGCCCAACGCAAGCTGGAGGAACAACACCTCATTTTCCGCTTGGGGACCCTACAGCCCTCCGGACTCAATATACAGTTAAATAATTTTAGGGCCTAAACTCTCCCATGTCCCAGCCCCCACCCCACACACCAGGCTTTGTCGCCACAGAGCCTGCCATTACACCCACTGTTTTTAGTCACTAACAGTCCCCATTAACAACTATTCACCCTCCCAGCCTGATCGTCAGCAACTCCTTTGTCTGTCCAACTGTCTTTCTCTCTCTTTAGGCTCTATCCTATTGTTTACTCCCTACCCCACCCACTTCCCTATTTTCTCCATATAAACCAACATTTTCCCAGCCACAATCAGTTCTGAGGAAGGGTCACCAGACCCAAAAAGTTAACTCTGTTTTCTCCTTCACAGATGCTGCCAGACCTGCTGAGCTTTTCCAGCAACTTTGTTTTTGTTACTGATTTACAGCATCCGCAGTTCTTTTGGTTTTTAAGCCTGTAGGGGTGTTGTTTTATTGGAACAGCATTCCCTACTTCAGTCTCATGGACTACAGTGTTATTCCTCCCCATTCTATTCCCACATATGTCATCATATTGCTTCAACAAGCCTTTCAATTCAGTTCTGTGTTCCTGAGACAGTTAGCTCACCATTGTATCGCATTCTCTAAGGACCTCCTCATTATTTAACTTACTTTGAGGCACATCAAAATTAATTGATTCAGATTCTAATTCCTCATTCTGAGGGATAGTAACTAATACCTGTTTCTCTGGTTCTCTGTCCCTGTCATTGTAAGGTTTCAGCATATTCACATGACATACCCAATAAAGTTTGTTCCTATCTGGCACCTTTTCCAGGTAATTCACCTGATTCAACTTCTCAATCTGATAAGAACTACTAAACCTTGCTTTGAAGGGAACTCCTACCACTGGTAATAGCACTAACACTTTATCCCCATAAGCAAACATCCGGATTTTAGATTTTTTAAATCTGCATCTTGCTTCATGCTGTGCCACCTTCAGATGTTGTCTACCTAATTCACTGACTCTGTTTTAGCTTTTTCACACCTCAGATACATAATCCAAATGGAGATCTTACTTTGTCTCTGAATATCAACTAATTGGCATAAACTGAGTCAATTCATTTGGGACATCTCTGATGGCAAACAATATAGATGGGATACCTTTATCTCAATCATGTTACTGACAAGAACCTGAAAGCAATGAGAAATTAAAGAATGACTACAATTGTGGAAAATAACAGCTAAATGTTTGACTAGATCAAAGACAAAAAAAAACACAATAAAAGTGTTCTACTCACCAGTGAGCAGCCATTGCGGTCCGGGAGCAGGGTGAGAGCCCTGAACAGCAGCAGAGCTTTAACCAGGCACGAGAATGGAAGCATCTTTGTCACTGCCAAGACCATTCCTGAGAATCGAAGGCTTGCAGTCAACAGAGAGACAACTGGAGAAAACATTTACCAAGTTTGGAACAGATTTATGGTTACACAGAAAAGACTAGTGTGATAAAGTTAGTAATCTAATCTATGCAATCATAACATTGCAGATAATGTGTTGACCAAAAAAGGACGGATGAGACTTCACCCTTTTACAACAAAGCCGTGAAATCTTGTGATATATATTCAAGTGTCCAAAACAATTGAATCATCAAAGGATTAGATTTAATAAATAGAGACGTCAACCTTCAATAATCTACAGATTAGCTGGCAATTGGGAATACTGTTATGATCCCAACAGATGGTAACACAGGACAAGTTAACATTCAGTAATATCCTTTAGAAACATAGAAAATAGGTGTGGGAGTAGGCCCTTTGACCCTTCAAGCCTGCAACACTATGATTGTACCGATATGATTGCACCGATCATGCAATTTCAGTATCCCGTTCCCACTTTCTCTCCATATCCTTTGCTTCCTTTAGCTGCAAGACCATAAGACATAGGAGTGGAAGTAAGGCCATTCGGCCCATCAAGTCCACTCTGCCATTTAAATCATGGCTGATGGGCATTTCAACTCCACTTCCCTGCACTCTCCCCATAGCCCTTGATTTCTTGTGAGATCAAGAATTTGTCGATCTCTGCCTTGAAGGCATCCAACGTCCCGGCCTCCACTGCACTCTGTGGCAATGAATTCCACAAGGCCACCACTCTCTGACTGAAGAAATGTCGTCTCATTTCAGTTTTAAATTTACCCCCTCTAATTTTAAGGCCGTGCCCACGGGTCCTAGTCTCCCTGCCTAACGGAAACAACTTCCTAGCGTCCACCCCTTCTAAGCCATACATTATCTTGCAAGTTTCTATTAGATCTCCCCTCAACCTTCTAAACTCCAATGAGTACAATCCCAGGATCCTTAGCTGTTCATCATACGTTAAACCTACCATTCCGAGGATCATCCGTGTGAATCTCCGCTGGACACGCTCCAGGGCTAGTATGTCCTTCCTGAGGTGTGGAGCCCAAAATTGGACACAGTATTCTAAATGGGGCTTAACTAGAGCTTTATAAAGCCTCAGAAGCACATCGCTGCTTTTATATTCCAACCCTCTTGAGATAAACGACAATATTACATTCGCTTTCTTAATCACGGACTCTACCTGCAAGTTAACCTTTAGAGAATCCTGGACTGACACTCCCAGATCCCTTTGTACTTCAGCTTTACGAATTTTCTCACCATTTAGAAAATAGTCCACGCCTGTATTCTTTTGCCAAAGTGCAAAACCTCACATTTACTCACATTGAATTTCATCAGCCATTTCCTGGACCACTCTCCTAAACTGTCTAAATCTTTCTGCAGACTCCCCACCTCCTCAGTACTACCTGCCTGTCCACCTATCTTTGTATCATCGGCAAACTTTGCCAGAATGCCCCCGGTCCCTTTATCCAGATCGTTAATATACAAGGTGAACAGCTGTGGCCCCAACACTGAACCCTGCGGGACACTACTCGTCACCGGTTGCCATTCCAAAAAAGAGCCTTTTATCCCAACTCTCTGCCTTCTGGTAGACAGCCAATCCTCAATCCAAGCCAGTAGCTCACCTCGAACACCATGGGCCCTCACCTTGCTCAGCAGACTCCCGTGAGGCACCGTATCAAAGGCCTTTTGGAAGTCTAGATAGATAACATCTACTGGGTTTCCCTGGTCTAACATACTTGTTACCTCTTCAAAGAATTCTAACAGGTTTGTCAGGCATGACCTCCCCTTACTAAATCCATGCTGAGTTGTTTTAATCTGACCCTGCACTTCCAGGAATTTAGAAATCTCATCCTTGCCAACGGATTCAAGAATTTTACCAACTACCGAGGTTAGGCTATTCGGCCTATAATTTTCCATCTTTTGCCTTGATCTTTTCTTAAACAAGGGGGTTACAACAGCAATTTTCCAATCATCTGGGACTTTCCCTGACTCCAGTGACTTTTGAAAGATCACAACCAAAGCCTCCACTATTTCCTCAGCCACCTCCCTCAGAACTCTAGGATGTAGCCCATCAGGGCCAGGAGATTTATCAATTTTTAGACCTTTTAGCTTTTCTAGCACTTTCTCTTTTGTAATGCCTACCATACTCAACTCTGCCCCCGACTGTCCCTAATTGTTGGCATACTACTCATGTCTTTCACTGCAAGGGCTACGTCTAACTTCCTGTTGAATATATCTAATAAACTGGCCTCAACAGCTTTCTGTTGGAGAGAATTCCGCAGGTTCACAACTCTCTGAATGAAGAAATTCTTCCCTATCTCAGTCCTGAATGGCTTATCCCTTATTCTTAGATTGTGACCCCTAGTTCTGGATTTTCCCAACATCAGGGACATTCTTCCCACATCTAGCCTGCCCAGTCCCATCAGGACTTTATATGTTTCTATGAGATCACCCCCTCATTCTTCTAATTTCCAGACACACAACTCCAACAAAGTACTTTCACTTTATGTTTTCTTACTCAATTGACTTTCTGCATATCATCAGATGTGATTCTATCTGTTTGTCCCAGACACACATAAGTACAGATTAACGACAGGGGATTGGGATCCTCAACAACAGGGAGGCAAGTGCTAGGCTGGAAGGTCATATCGTAATCAGAAATAGCAAATTGAAGAGACAGGTCAGGCTGGAACAGGAGAGGGAGTGAGGAACACCTGTTGGATTAAATTGCATCTATTTCAATGCAAGAGGCTGACAGGTAAGGCCGATGAACTCTCGGCATGGACAGGTATGTGGGACTGGGATGTTATAGCCATTACAGAAACATGGCTAAGGGAGGGACAGGACTGGCAGCTTCATGTGCCAGGGTACAGATGCTTCAGATGGGACAGAGGTGGAGGAAGGAGGAGTTACATTTTTGATTAAGAGGAGTATCACAGCAGTAGTTAGAGATGAAATAACTAAGGGATCATCCGGTGAGGCTTTGTGAGTGGAGCTAAGAAGTAAGAAGGCGATAGTGATGTTATTGGGTTTGTACTATAGGCTCCCAAATAGTCAACGGGAATAGAGGAACAAATATGCTGGGAGACTGGGGAGACTTACAGCAGCAATAAAATTGCCATAGTCAGAAATTTCAATTTTCCTAGTATAGACTTGGACTGTCATAGTGTTAAAGGCTCAGATGGGTTGGAATTTGTTAAATGTATGCGGGAAAGTTTCCTCAAGCAGTATGTAGAGGATCCTACTTGGGAAGGGGCAAAACCTGACCTACTTTTTTGGGTGGAGAGCGAGACAGAGAGAGCACCAGGAGGCTGCTGGGAAGGTAAGGCTTTTTTTCCCCCTTTAAAAAGCTTACCTCGAGCGGGAGCGGTCTTCATTTATTTTGGCAGCAGCTGAACCCGGGACACTACACATGTGGTGTCTCCCACCCGCCCTCCTCCTCTAACCAAAAAAAAGACTCGGTGGTGTGTAGATAAGGTAAGGCTTTTTCTATTTCACATTTCTTTATAGATATCGTCTGATTGCCATAAACATTTTTGGTTCCGTTTTCATTTGTCTAAGTTAAGTTTAATAAATGTCAGGAGATCTCACACCCATGTTGTGCTCCTCTTGCTCAGTGTGGGAGCTCAGGGACAGGGCTGATGTCCCTGACTCCTTCACGTGCAGGGAGTGTGTCCAGCTGCAGCTCTTGTTAGACTGCATGACGGCTCTGGAGCTGCGGATGAACTCACTTTGGAGCATACGCGATGCTGAGGGGGTCGTGGATAGCACGTTTAGCAAGTTGGTCACACCACAGATTAGGATTGCTGAGGGAGATAGCGAATGGGTGACCAAAAGGCAGAGGAAGAGCAGGGAAGGCAGTGCAGGTGTCCCCTGCGGTCATCTCCCTCCAAAACAGGTATATTGTTTTGGATACTGCTGGGGGAGATGGCTCACCAGGGGAAGGCAGCAGTAGCCAGGTTCACGGCACCGTGGCTGGCTCTGCTGTACAGAAGGGCGGGAAAAAGAGTGGAAGGGCTATAGTCACTGGGAATTCAATTGTAAGGGGAGTAGATAGGCATTTCTGTGGTCAAAAATGAGACTCCCGAATGGTATGTTGCCTCCCAGGTGCACGGGTCAGGGGTGTCTCCGATCGACTGCAGAACATTCTGAAGGGGGAGGGTGAACAGCCAGTTGTCATGGTGCATATGGGCACCAACGATATAGGCAGAAAATGGGATGAGGTCCTACAAGTAGAATTTAGGGAGTTCGGAGCTAAGTTAAAAAGTAGGACCTCAAAGGTAGTAATCTCAGGATTGCTACCAGTGTCACATGCTAGTCAGTGCAGAAATGCAAGAATAGCCAGGATGAATGCGTGGCTTGAGAGATGGTACAGGAGGGAGGGGTTCAGATTTTTGGGACATTGGAGCCGGTTCTGGGGAAGGTGGGACTATTACAAATTGGACGGTACACCTGGGCCGGACTGGAACCAATGTCCTTGGGGGTGCTTTTGCTAATGCTGTGGGGGAGGGTTTAAACTAATGTGGCAGGGGGATGGGAACCAAATATTGGACAGAAAAGAGGTAGTAACGAAAACCTGTAGGGAACTAGATAATGAGGTCAGTGTGACTAAAGGGAAGAGTAGTCGGGGAGCAGATGATAAACACAAAGGGACAGGTGGTCTGAGGTACATTTGTTTTAATGCGAGGTGTAGTAGATAAGGCAGATAAGCTTAGGGCTTGGATTGGTACCTGGGAGTATGATGTTATTGCTATTACTGAGACTTGGTTGAGGGAAGGACATGATTAGCAACTAGTTGTCCCAGGGGATCGATACTTCAGGCGGGATAGAGAGGGAGGGAAAAGGGGTGGAGGAGTGGTAGTACTGGTCAAAGACGATATCACAGCTATACTGAAGGAGGGCCTCATGGAGGACTCAAGCAGTGAGGCAATATGGGTAGAACTCAGAAATAGGAAGGATGCAGTAACAATGTTGGGGCTGTACTACAGGCCTCCCAACAGCGAACGTGAGACAGAGGTAGAATTACGTAAACAGATAATGGAAAGGTGTAGGAGAACAGGGCGGTGGTGATGGGAGATTTTAATTTTCCCAACATTGACTGGGATTCACTTAGTGTTAGGGGTCAAGGTGGAACAGAATTTGTAAGGTGTATCCAGGAGGGTTTTCTAGAGCAGTATGTATGTAGTCCAACTTGGGAAGGGGCCATACTGGACCTGGTGCTGGGGAATGAACCTGGCCAGGTGGTTGATATTACAGTAGGGGACTACTTTGGAAATAGCGACCACAATTCCGTAAGTTTTACAATACTCATGGACAAGGATGGGAGTGGTCCTAAAGGAGGAGTTCTAAACTGGGGGAAGGCCAACTACACCAAGATTTGGCAGGATCTGGGGAATGTAGATTGGGAGAAACTGTTTGAAGGTAAATCCACATTTGATATGTGGGAGGCTTTTAAAGCGAGGTTGATTAGCGTGTAGAGGAGACATGTTCCTGTGAAAATGAGGGATAGAAAAGGCAAGAGTAGGGAAACATGGATGACAGGTGAAATTGTGAGACTAGCCAAGAGGAAAAAGGAAGCATACATGAGGCCTAGGCGACTGAAGACGGACGAAGCTTTGCAAGAATATCTTTGTCCTTAAGTGGGAAAGTTTAAAGGAGATATGCGTGGAAAGTTCTTTACACAGAGGGTGGTGGGTGCCTGGAACGCGTTGCCAGCGGATGTGGTAGACGCAGATACGTTAGCGTCTTTTAAGATATATTTGGACATGTACATGGATGGGCAGGGAACAAATGGATACAGACCGTTAGAAAATAGATGACAGATTAGACAGAGGATCTCGATCAGTGCAGGCTTGGAGGGCCGAAGGGCCTGTTCCTGTGCTGTAATTTTCTTTGTTCTTTGTTCTTTGTACTCTTGGAAAATAGAGCAGGACAGGTGGCTGAGGGGACAGTGGGGGAGCACTTTGGGACCAGTTACCACAGTTATATTAATTTTAAAATAGTTATAGAGAGGGACAAAACTGGTCCATAGGCTCAAGTCCTAATCTGGGGCAAGGCCAATTTGGATGGAATTAGACAGAACCTTGCAGGGGTTGACTAGAGTAGTGTGTTTGCAGACAAAGGGACCTCCTGCAAGTGGGACGCCTTTACATGTGCGACAGCCAGAGCTCAAGGTCCATATGTTCCTATGAAGGTGAAGGGCAAGGTTAGCAAGAGTAGGGAACCCTGGATGACAAGAGATATTGAGGCTTTGACCAGAAGAAAGGAGGCATGGCTCCAGAACAGGCAGCTGGGAACAAGGGAATCCCTGGAGGTCTATTCAGGGTACTGGAGTTTACAGAAGAAGGAAATCAGGAGCTGAGAAGATTAGGGTGAATCTAGAGATTCTCTAAATATATTAAAGGTAAAAGAATAACTAGAGAGAGAATAGGACCCCTCAAGGACCAAAGTGGACATGAATGTGTGGAAGTGCAGGAGACAGATGAGATCTAGATGAATATTTCTCCTCTGTGTTTGCCATGGAAAAAGACTGAAAGACTTGGGAACTTGGGGAAGTTAGTGACGATATCTTGAGGACAGTCTATATCACAATAGAGGAGGTATTGAAAGTATTAGAATGAATGATGTTGGATACATCTCTTGGTCTTGACCAGATATTTTCAAGAATCTTGAAAGAGGGTAGATAAGAAATTGCAGGGGTCCTGGATGATATATTTGCATCTTTGTTAGCCACGGATGAGGTCCTAGAAGACTGGAGGGTAGTGAATATTGTGCCCTTATTCGAGAAGGGGCTGCAAAGAAAAACCTGAGAAGTATAGACCAGTGCACCTCATCTCTGTGGTAGGTAAGTTACTTGAGAAGATTCAGAGGGATAAGATATACATGCATTTGGAAAGACAGGGTTTGATTCAGAGGAGTCAGCACAGCTATGTGTGTAGGAGATCATACTTCATAAATCTGCTAGAGTTCTTTGATGAAGTGACCATGAAGGTTGATGAGGGCAGGGTGGTACACATAGTCTGTACAGAGTTCAGCAAGGCCTTTGATAAGATTCCACAGGCTAGGATACTCTGGAAGGTTAGATTGCATGGAATCCAGGGACAGCTGGCAAACTGGATACACAATTGACTCGATGGTAGGAAGCAGAGAGTAATAGTGGGAAGATGCTTGTCAGACATGAGGCCTGTGACTAGTGGTGTGCTGCAGGGGTCAGTGCTGGGCCCATTGCTGTTTGTTATCAATATCAATGATTTGGATGAGAACTGGATGATTTGAGTGGGGAACTCAATTACTAGGGGTCATGAGTTCAAACTGAGAGGAGGAAAGTTTAAGGGAGATATGCATAGAAAGTGCTTTACTCAGAGGGTGGTGGGTGCCTGGAACGCGTTACCAGCGGAGGTGGTAGACACAGACACGATAGTGTCTTTTAAGATGGATCCGGACAGGTACATGGATGGGCACGGAGCAAATGGACACAGACCCTTAGAAAATAGATGACAGGTTTAGACAGAGGATCTCGATCGGCGCATGCTTGGAGGGCCGAAGGGCCTGTTCCTGTGCTGTAATTTTCTTTGTTCTTTGTCCTTTGTTCTTTGTACAAGGCATGATCAGAAAGTTTGCGGCTGACACTAAAATGGGCGGTATTGTGAACAGTGAGGAAGGTTAACTGAAATTGCAGCAGGATTTTAATCAGCTGGGGAAGTGGACTGAGAAATGGCAAATGGAGTTTAATAGAGTTAAGTGTAAGGTATTGCATTTTGGAAAGTCAAATCAAGGTGGGAGTTTCAAGGTGAATGGTAGGGCCTTAAGGAGTGTAGTGGAACAGAGAGAAGTTGGAGTTCAGGTGCACAGTTCTCTGAAAATGAAGTCACAGGTAGACAGGGCAGTGAATAAGGCTTTTGGCACACTGGCCTCCATCACTCCGTATATTGAATGTAGAAGTTGGGAAGTTATGTTGCAGTTGAACATGATGTTGTTGAGGTTGCACTTAAAGTATTGTGTTCAGTTTTTGTCACCTTGCTATAGGAAGAATATTATTAAACTGGAAAGAGTGCAGAGAAATTTAGAAGGATGTTACCAGGACTCAAGGGACTGAGTTAAGGGAGAGGTTGGACAAGATAGGACTTTTTATTTAGACTGTAGGAGACTGGGGGGGGGATTTTAGAGAAGTGTATAAGATCATGAGAGGCATGGATAGGGTGAAACACACAGTCTTTTTCCCAGGGTTAGGGAATCGAGGACTACAGAGCATCAGTTTAAGGTAAGAAGGGAAAGAACACGTGGGAACCTGAGGGGCAACTTTTTTTACATAGAGGGTGATACACATAAGGAATGAGCTGCCAGTGGAGGTGGTTGAGGTGGGTACATTAACAATATTTGGACGAATACATGGATAGGAAAGGTTTAGGAGGACATGGGCCAAGTCCAGGGAATTGGAGTTAGCAGGGTTGAACATTTTGGCTGGTGTGGAGCAGTTTTGGCCGAAGAGCCTGTCTCCATGTTGTAGAATTCTACGAGTCTCTCTATGACTCAATAACTCATTGACTCTATCAGCCCTCCTCTTCAGACTGCTGAAACAGATTGAGACTTCTTTTCAGCCCTGATTCCCTGGAGATTTCTTTCTCATTCTCCTAGGTTGGAGCCTTCTGCAAAATAAAATCTGCACTTCTACTAGGAAGACTTCTTCTCTGAATTCAATCTGCTAGTTCTCTCAACCATTTGTTTCCATATCATAAAGCTCAATTTTGTAAACAATCAGCAATTAACTCTCCAGGTAGTTGATCAGAGTCATTATGTTCCTGTTAGGGTGCAAGGTAAGATTGGTACAATTAGAAAACAATGGATGAATAAAGAGATTGAGTTTCTAGTCAAGTATAAAAAGGGAGCATATATTACATGTAAACAACTGGGCAGCATGGTGGCTTAGTTGTTAGCACTACTGCCTCACAGTGCCAGGGACCCATGTTCAATTCTATCCTGAGGTGATTGTTTGTGTGGAGTTTGCATGTTTTCCCTACCTTTGCATGGGTTTCCTCTGGGTATCTTGTTTTCCTCCCACAGTCCAGAGATGTGCAGGTTAGGCGGATTGGCCAGTCTAAATCTAAGGGTCAGCGTGGATTTGATGGCCAAAAGGCCTGCTTCTACATTGTAGGGATTCTATCATTACAGCCTTGGTTCCAACATAGACGTAAGAGTTGAATTCCAGAGGTGAGGTAACAGTAGCAGTCCTTGACATCAAGGCTTAGTGTGGCATTAAGGAGCCATAGCAAAACTGGAATCAATGAGTATCAGGGGCCAAACTTTCCGATGGTTGGATTCATACCTGACACATAGGAGGATGGTCATGGTTCTTTCAGGACATCCCTGCAGGAGTTCCTCAGGGTAGTGTCCTCAGCCAAACCATCTTCAGCTGCTTCATCAATGACCTCTCCATCATATGGTCACAAGAGGGATGTTCTCAGATGATTGCACAATGTTCAGTGCTATGCACGACTCCTCAGATACTGAAGCAGTGCATGTTCGAATACAACAAGATCTGGATAATATCCAGGCTTGTGCTGACAAGTGACAAGTAACATTTGTGCCACATGAATACCAGGCTATGGCCCTCACCAATGGGAGACAACCTGACCACTAGCCCTTTAAAACCCATTGTGTTACCATCACTGAATCCTCCCCTATCAACATGTTGGGGGTTATCATTGATCAGAAACTCAACTGGACTCACAATATTAATACAGTGGCTATAAGTGCAGGTCAGAGGCTAGGAATACTCAGCGAATAACTCACCTCCTGACTCCTCAAAGCCTGTCCACCATCTACAATGCACAAGTCAGGAATACTGCCCACTTGCCTGGATAAGTGCAACCCCAACAACAGTCAAGAAGCTTGACACAATCCAGGATAAAGCAGCCCACTTGATTGGCACAACATCCAAAAACATCCACTCTCTCCACCACTGATGCTTAGTAGCAGCAGTGTATACTACCTACAAGATGCACAGCAGAAATTCACCAAAGATCCTCAGCCAGCACCTTCCAAATACGTGACCACTTCCATCTAGGAGAACAAGGGCAGCAGATATATGGAAAAATGACTAAGTTTCCCTCCAAGGCACGCACCAGGTATTCCTGACTTGGAAATATATTGTCGATCCTTCACTGTCACTGGGTCAATATCCTAGAACTCCCATCCTCATGGGATTGTGGGTCAACCCACAGCAGGTGGACTGCAGTGTTTCAAGATGGCAGCTCAATACCATCTTCTCAAGGGCAAGTAGGAACGGGCAATAAATGCTAGGCAGCCAGAGATGCCTGCATCCCATAAATGAATAAATAAAAAAAGATAATTGAATTCAAATGAATGTCATGAGCAGTATAAAAGGTGGAGAGGCATTCTAAAGAGGGAGATCAGGAAGGCTAAGAGAGGATATAAGACAGCCTTGGAAAATAAGATTATGGATAATCCAAAGAGATTCTACAAGTGCATTAAGGGCAAGAGAGCAAATAAAGAGCCCCTTAAATGTCAAAGAATTGTCTTTGTGTTGAACCTCAGGAGATGGGAGAGATATTAAATGAATATTTTGCCTGAGTAATGTCCTAATTAAACACCCAGAAGTCTTTTTTAGGAATGTTGAGGGACTATTAAAGGAACCAAGGCCACTTTGCATTGTTGAGCAGGAAGCAATTCCCATGATTCTGCAAGGCACACCCAGTGCCATCTGCCTTACGAGTAAAAGCAAACGCAGCAATCAGAAGGCTGGAAAGTAAAGGAATCATCAAACCAGTCCAGTTTGTGGAAATGGGCAGCACCGGTCATACCGATTATGAAGTCCAACAGTTCAGTTTGCCTTTGTGTGGATTTTAAACAAATGGAAAACAGCTTGTCACAGCTAGATAAATACCCATTCCCTCCCATAGAGGATTTGTACACAAAGCTGGCAGGTGGGCTGTTCTTCACAAAGCTGGACATGAGCCAAGCAATTGCAATTAGATGAGGCTTTCCAGTAGTATGCTACAATTAACACTCATAAGGGTTTGTACCAACAATTGAGATTGCCATTTGGGCTATCATCAGCCTGTGCAATTTTCAGTGGACGATGGAGAACATTTTACAAGTTTATCCCATGTCGCCATTTATCTAAATGACATGGTACTGAGAGTGAAGACCAATAAGGAGCACTCAGAGAACTTGCACGTAGTCCTTTAATGTTTCTCCTAGGTGGGCATATGCCTTAGAAGAGAAAACTGTGTGTTACAGGCCCCCCAAGAGACCTTTTCGGGCTACAGAGTCGACGAGACTGGGTTAAACCCATTTGAAGATAAAGTGAGGGCGATCAAAGTTGCCCTGGCTCCTTCATTTGTACCTAAGCTTAGGTCTTTCCTTGAGCTGGTGAACTAACGTGGAAAGTTCATACATAACCTGGCGTTCATCCTGGCACCTTTGCATCAACTCTTAAAAAAGAGTCAGCTTTGGAAATGGTCATATAACCAAGCTACAGTTTTCAGGGAAGTGAAGAAACAGCTGCCATTCTGTAAGGTGTTGGTGCACTATGATCCCAAGCAAGATCTGGTATTGACATGTGACGCCTTTCCATATGACGTTGGGGGTGTATTAATTCATAGGTGGCCCAATAGAGAGGAAGGCTCAATAGCCTATGCATCCACAACTTTGGCTAATACAGAACACATGTACACCCATATAGAGAAGGAATGATACCCCAAATGGCAGTCATGTTTGGAGTCAGGAAGTTCCACCAATACCATTACGGACCACAAATCCCTGCTTGATCGACATAAATGGGCAAGGCAATGCTTCTCACAACTTCAGGCTGAATTGAGCGGTGGGCTCTTCTACCAAGTCTAATTACACGTTGGAACACTGTCCAGGATGTATTGAGCTGCCTCCTGCTGGCAGATACACTGCTGGCTGGTACTGCCACTGGAAGAGTCCATGTTGGTTTTAAATCTTACGGACACCTTTCTAGTCACCACAAACAACATCAGACTATGGATGCACAGAGATCCGGTCCTGCATGGTGATGGGGGAAACCAAAGAGCTGTCACAATCAGAGTTGCAATCTTTTTGGACCCAGAGGGCCCCCATCACAGTTGAGGATATCATATTATTATGGGGAGCAACAGTGATTGTCCTGAGCAAAGGTCACTGCCATACTGGCTGAACTCCATCGGTGTCATCCAGGGGTTTCCAAAGTGAGGATATTGGCGAGAGGTTTATATGTGATAGCCAGGATTGAATGCAGACATAGCTGTGTTGGTGGGGCAGTGCCCAGGGTATCAACAAGTGCAAACATTATATCAGCAACTCCCGCACATTCATGGGAATGGCTGGGAAAATCTTGAACTTGGTTACATAGCGACCATGAGGATCTTTCACAGGCTCAATGTTCCTAGTCGTTGTGGACACCCACTGAAAGTGGCTGGACATACATAGAGTTTATTCTCCAAACACGAGGTCAGTGACAGAAAAATTATGTGCATCTTTTGCAATATAGAGACTCTCAGAGATAACAGACCAATGTTTATCAGCAGGGAATTTGAGTATTTCGTAAAGTGGAACGATATTCATCATTTAAGGGCAGCTCAATACCATTCATCATCCAGTGGTCTGGCAGAAAGAGTCCAAACTTTGAAGGCTGGTTTAAAAAAAGACAATCTATAGCTTCACTGGATACCAAACTGTCCCAGTTCCTGTTTGATTTTCAGACCAGCTCCAATAGAGTTGTTACTGGGGAGAAGACTTCGTATCAGTTTATATCTGATCCTCCCAGACTTAGCGGGCAGAGTGAAACAGCATCAGGGATGCCAGTGTCGGATACAAGACACTGCTCAATAAGAGAGACAGTAAACTTTAGGGGATAAAGTTTGGTCTCGGAGCCACAAGAATGGCCCTGCAAGGGTAAGAGGTATGGTCAACATGAGGTCAAGTCCAGTGATGTATAAAACTCTGATGAATGCAATGGCCCTGAGCAAGCACGTGGGCCACGTGGGATGTAGTGGTTTTAACAAGGTCAGTCAGGTGGAGCTCATAGAATATGAGTTCTCTGATTGGGGCTGTTAATCTGGTTCCAATCAAGGACCCCTGGCTGACATATGAGCATGAGTTCCAAAGGTTCCATGTTCTCTGGGAGCTAGATCTGAGGAAGTCGGATCAGCATCGAAGACTCTCCACTTGTAACTAAAGGATGACTTGGTGATGGGATACTGGCCTCTGTTACTTCACCACCAACATCCTCCTTTTGTCTCCTTGAATTCAGTGACCTGGGATAAATGGAATGGGACTTCATGGGATCACTGTGCCATGCCGTAATACAGAGTATTGTACATGATGCACCCAGTATTTGTCCCTGGGAATTATATGGAAGCAAGTGAAACAAATTACACGACTGTTTCTATTATGCAAGTTACAATTCGTCCATAAGAACCAAAAGAACTGCGGACGCTGTAAATCAGGAACAAAAACAAAGTCGCTGGAAAAGCTCAGCAGGTCTGGCAGCATCTGTGGAGGAGAAAACAGTTGAGGAAGGGTCACTGGACCAGAAATGTTAACTCTGTTTTCTCCTCCACAGATGCTACCAGACCTGCTGAGCTTTTCCAGCAACTTTGTTTTTGTTACAATTGCTCCAGATGAATTTCCATTAGTCAGCAAATCTGAATGAACAATCTTGACTACTGTTCTGTCTCTGCTGTTGATTTTACTGGTTTTATAAAATGTGAAGCGGTAATTCATGGCAGTTACTCTACCACGGGTGAACACCGGCCATCTGTGGCAAGGCCTACATAACATGATGGGCTACAAGGTGAAGCAGAGCAGAATATGGACAAAATTACATCCCTCCCCGATGTGCTCAATACATTTGGGCCCAGTGAAATGGTGTCAACCGTCCCGACAGCCTCAGATGCAGCTGTTTCCACAGGATGTAGCTGAGGCAATAAACAGATATTTTGTGTCGGTCTTCACAGTGGAAGACACAAATACCATGCCAATAATTGATGACAAGGACTGTATGGCAGGTGAGGACCGAGAAATGATAATTATTACTGAAGAGGAAGTGTTTGACAAGCTAATGGGGCTGACGGTAAATGAGTCTCCTGGCCTTGATGGAATGCATCCCAGGTTACTAAGAGGGATGGCAGGGGTAATAGCAAATGGGCTCATGGTAATTTACCAGAATTCAGTGGATTTCTGGGGCTGTTCCAGCAGATTGGAAAACAGCAAATGTGGCATCGTTGTTTAAAAAAAGAAGGTAGACCAAAGGTAGGTAACTACAGGTCCATTAGCTAAACTTCTGTAGTAGGGCAAATGCTTGAATCTATCACCAATGAAGAAACAGCAAGACACCTAGTTAGAAATTGTCCTGTTGGACAGAAGCAGCATGGATTCATGAATGGTAGGACATATTAAACTAATTTACTGGAATTCTTTGAGGACATTACAAGCGCAATAGACAACGGTGTATCTGGATTTCCAGAGGGCATTCAACAAGGTGCCTCACAAAAGATTGCTGCACAAGATACAGGTGCGTGGTGTTACAAGTAATGTATTAGCATGGTTAGGAGATTGGTTAACTAACTGGAAGCAAGAGTGGGGATAAATAAGTTGTTTTCTGCTTGGCGATCAGTGGCTAGTGGTGTGTTTCAAGGATGTGAAAGGCCCACAATTATCAACAATTTCCATAGATGATTGAAGTTGAGGATCAAATGTAGTGTATCAAAGTTTGCAGATGACAGTAAGAAGAGTGGTAGTGCAAAGTGTGCAGAGGACACCAAAAATCTGCAGATGGATATAGACAGGTTAAGTGTGTGGAAGATGGAGTACAATGTTGTTAAATGTGAAGTCATCCATTTTGGTAGGAATAACAGCAAAATGGACTGTAACATAAATCATGCTGCCATGCAGAGGGACCTGGATATCCAGATGCATTAATCACAAAATGTTGGTTTGCAGGTGCAGCAGATAATTAAAAAGGCAAATGGAATATTATCCTTCATTGCTAGAGGGATGGAGTTTAAAAACAGGGAGGTTATGCTGCAGCTGTATAGGGTCCTGGTGAGGCCACACCTAGAGTACTGTGTACAGTTTTAGTCTGCTTACTTGAGAAAGGATGTACTGGTAGTGGAGGGGGTACAGAAGAGCTTCACTAGGTTGATTTCGGAGTTGAGAGGTTTGGCTTGTGAGGAGATATTGAGTAGACTGGGACTATAATCATTGAAATTTACAAGAATGAGAGGGGATCTTATTGAAACTTATAAAATTATGAAGGCAATAGATAAGATAAAAGCAGGGAGGTTATTTCCACTGGTGGGTGAAACTAGAACTAAGAGGGCAACTAAGCCTCAAAATAAGGGGGAACTGATTTAGATTTAGCAGATTTAGGATTAAGTTGAGGAGGAACTTCTTCACCCAAAGGGTTGTGAATCTGTGGAATTCGCTGCCCTGTGAAGCAACTAAAGCTACCTAGTTGAGTATTTTTAAGGCAAAGATAGATTTTGTTACAGTAAAGGAATTAAGGGTTATGGTTAGTGAGTGAGTAAGTGGATCCACGAAAAGATCAGCCATGATCGTATTGAATGGCGGAGAGACTCAAGGGGCTAGATGGCCTACCCCAGCTTCTATTTCTTATGTTCTTAATACCGGCACCCTGCAAGACTGCATAAATAACCCGTTACTATACTGCCTGCACTCATGAGTGTGTGACCAAATTTCTCCTGAACTCCATTTACTAGTTTGCTGATGACACCACTGTTGTCAGTCCGATAACATACAATGATGAGACAGGATACAAGAAAGAGATAGAATGCATAGTGTCATCATGTAAAGATAACAATCTATCCCTCAATGTCAGCAAAACTAAAGACTTGATCATCAACTTCAGGAAGCAAGGAGGAGGACATGCTCCTATCTACATCAATGGAGTTGAGATGGAGATGGGTATCAAGTTGCTAGAAGTGATGATAACCAACAATCCATCCTGGACCACTCGCATTGATGCGTTGGTCAAGATGGCACAACAATGCCTCTCTTTCTCAGGAGGCTAAGGAAATTTGGCATGTATATAATGACTCTCAACATCCTTCATAGATGCACCATAGAAAGCGTTCTATCTGGAGGCGTCATGGCTTGGTATGGCAACTGCTCTGCCCAGGACCGTAAGAAATTAGAGAGAGTTGTGAACACAGCCCAGACCATCACGCAAGCTAACCCTCAATCTGCTGACACCACCTACACTTCTCACTGCCTTGGAAAGGCAGCCAATATCATCAAAGTCCCCTCCCACCCTGGTTATAATCTCTTCCAACCTCTTCTGTCAGGTAGAAAATATAAAAGCTTCAACACATTTATCGACAAGTTCAAGTACAGGTTCTTCGCCGCTATTATTGACCTATGAATAGACCTCTGAAACTTTGCAGCTGTAACTTTCTATTCCTCATTGTGTTCTATCATCTTATGATCTTTGTACGCTAAGATCTGTCTGTTCTGCATGGAAAGCAAAACTTCTTACCGTACCTAGATACATATGGCAACAATAAACCAAATCAAATCAAGTCCCAAATGTGTCCATTCCTCTTAATTATTTGATACTTCCAATGGAATTTGCCTCCGACTCTCCCTAACAAATCTCAGTCACCCAGCCTGCGTTTTGTATTCCCAACATAGAGAAGACCACAGTGTGAGCAGGAATACAGTAGACTAGATTAAGTGAAATGCAGGTAAATTGCTGCTTCACCTGGAAAGTGGGTCTGGGGCCTTGAATAGTGAGAAGAGGTAAATGGGCAGGTGTCATCCCTTCTGCAATTCCATTGGAAGGTTCTGTGGGGAGTGAGGAGGTTTTGGGAGTGGAAGAGGAGTGGGCTACGGTGTCCTGGAGGGAGCAGTTCCTGCAGAATGCTGACAAGGAGGGGAGTGCATGTCTGGTGGATGCCTTCTGGTAAGGATAGGGGGAAAACAGCTTATACACCCTTGGATGCAGGTGGTTGTGAGGTGGGAAGTGAGGACAATAGAGACCCTATTGTTGTGGGAGGGAATGGAATGGAAGGTGTGAGGCCAGAAGTACAGGAAATGGGTTGCACACAGCTGTCAATCACAGTAGTGGGGAATCCTTGATTGAGAAAAGCAGTGGACATTCCTGGCGCCCCTTCTGGAAAGTAGCATCAACAGAACAGATGTGACAGAGCCTTTGGCTTTGATCTTTATGTCGTCATTGTTTACAGGAATAGTGCCAGAAGACTGGAGGATAGCAAATGTTGTCCCCTTGTTCAAGAAGGGGAGTAGAGACAACCCTGGTAATTATAGACCAGTGAGCCTTACTTCAGTTGTGGGTAAAGTGTTGGAGAGGATTATAAGAGATAGGATTTATAATCATCTAGAAAGGAATAATTTGATTAGGGATAGTCAGCACGGTTTTGTGAAGGGTAGGCAGTGCCTGACAAACCATATTGAGTTCTTTGAGAAGGTGACCAAACAGGTGGCTGAGGGTAAAGTGGTTAATGTGGTGTATATGGATTTCAGTAAAGCATTTGATAAGGTTCCCCATGATAGGCTATTGCAGAAAATACAGAGGCACGAGATTGAGGGTGATTTAGCAGTTTGGATCAGAAATTGGCTAGCTGTAAGGAGACAGGGTGGTGGTTGATGGGAAATGTTAATCCTGGAGTTCAGTGACTAGTGGTGTACCGCACAGATCTGTCTTGGGGCCACTGTTTTTTGTCATTTTTATAAATGGTCTGGATGAGGGCGTAGAAGGATAGGTTAGTAAATTTGCGGATGATACTAAAGTCGGTGGAGTTGTGGATAGTGCGGAGGGATGTTGCAGGTTACAGAGGGACATAGATAAGCTGCAGAGCTGGGTTCAGATGTGGCAAATGGAGTTTAATGCAGAAAAGTGTGAGGTGATTCACTTTGGAAGGAGTAACAGAAATGCAGAGTACTGGGCTAATGGTAAGATTCTTGGTAGTGTAGATGAGATTAGAGATCTTCGTGTCCATGTGCATAGATCCCTGAAAGTTGCCACAAAGGTTGATAGGGTTGTTAAGAAGGCGTAGGGGATGTTTGGTTTTATTGGTAGAGGGATTGAGTTTCGGAGCCATGAGGTCATGTTGCAGCTGTACAAAACTCTGGTGTGGCCGCACTTGGAATATAGCATACAGTTCTGGTCGCTGCATTGTAGGAAGGATGTGGAAGCATTGGAAAGGAGATTTACCAGGATGTTGCCTGGTATGGAGGGAAGGTTTTATGAGGAAAGGCTGCGGGACTTGAGGCTGTTTTCATTAGAGGGAAGATTAAGAGGCAACTTAATAGAGACATACAAGATGATCAGAGGATTAGATAGGGTGGACAGTGAGAGCCTTTTTCCTCGGATGGTGACGGCCAGCATGAGGGGACATAGCTTTAAATTGAGGGGTGATAGATATAGGACAGATGTCAGAAGTAGGTTCTTTACTCAGAGAGTAGTAAGGGTGTGGAATGCCCTGCCTGCAACAGTAGTAGACTCGCCAAGTTTAAGGGCATTTAAATGGTCATTGGATAAACATATGGTTAATAGTGGAATAGGGTAGGTTAGATGGGCTTCAGATTGGTTTCACAGGTCGGTGCAACATCGAGGGCTGAAGGGCCTGTACTGTGCTGTAATGTTCTATGTTCTATTTCATCATTACCTAAGAACACATTAAGAAGCATAAACATAAGTACAGCCTCGTGAATATAACCATGTCATGGGCAGATTTTAGACATTGTGATCAGAGATAATGGGAACTGCAGATGCTGGAGAATCTAAGAGAACAAAGTGTGAAGCTGGATGAACACAGCAGGCCCAGCAGCATCTCAGGAGCACAAAAGCTGACGTTTCGGGCCGAGGCCCTTCATCAGAGGTTTTAGTCATTGCCAGGTTTCCATTTGAACACTGCAGAAACCAACAGTTAAACAGAGGAATGCTTGCGATTATTTTTTAAAGTGTGCCGAAGAATACTCCAAACGTTAACTGTTTCTCTCTCCATTGATGCTGCCAGACCTTCTGCTGTCTATTATTTTATTTCAGATTTTCAGCGTCTGCAGTATTTTATGTTCATTATTTTTCTCACTGTGTAGCCCTTTCCACATGTAACCGAAACAGTGCAAATACCGCACGTCAGATAGTGGCCTTAGGCTTCAGGAAGTCTTCAGATTGTACCTTTGATTATTTCAGTGGGACATGGCTGAGAGGAGAGTGAAGTCTCATTATTTTACAGAAATGTGTCAGATTTCCGGTATTATTCATACAAATCATCTGCAGAATTGACATTTCCATATCGCAAGGGAAATTCTACTGCACTTAATTCCCCTCACACTCACAAGTTGGGAAATGACTTGTAAAAAGTCCTAGTGATTCAGAAACTGTAACAGGGAGGGACCCAGATTTGGGCGCAGTTCCCTTGGAACCTGAATATGACATTGGGTCGATAATTAGAAATGTTGTATTGTCTGTTCGTGGGGTTACTGAAGCCGTGGACAACCTAATATATTGATTAATGTAACTGATCTCATTCGAACTGATACTATAATTCAGCGCTGTAATGTTCTATGTTCCATTGAGTCGGCTGTGCATTAATTAAGCAGAAGTTTGCCTTTAAAAGTACCTGCGCTGATTAAACGGAGAATTAGCACTTTCCTTTTCCGACTGGGTCTGAGAGAGAATAAAAATGATCACTTTCCGTATAAAATGCCCTCGGCCCAGTTTTAGCACTCACCCTTACCCCGATCAGCCACAAAACCCACCCATTATTTCCCTGCCTCTACTTCTTTAAATAGAATCCTCTTTTTGGGTTTCGCCTCACCCCACAGGGAGGCCGAGGGGTATAACTGAGCTTCTAAACCTCCCGACGAACTGATTCGTCTTTCACTTGCTGAGTAATGGCGAAAAAAAACTGAAATTCTGAAAATGCCGATTCCGGTTCACTCCAAGCCTGAAGCTAATCAGGTGCCTTGGTCACTGACCCCCGCCCCCAGACATTGTCAGAAGTTTGATACATTCAAAAGGAAATTCCCTTGGGATCCCCTGACGTCATCGTACGATGATATCATTGGTCCGTTGGTGGTGATTGGCAGAGAGCTGTTCCTGTTGCAAGGTCATTGTGTCTGGAAGGTGTGGTTTGGGGCTCACACATTCCCCTGGATGGGAAGGGATCCTGGCCAGCTTGGCCCTACAGTAAGGAGCTGTCCTTCAAACACCCACTCTCCCCCTAGGATTTTACAGATCTTCCTGGTCGGGATACTGCTGCCAGCTATAACCCACCCATCGGTGCCTGGTAAGTGTGCATCGTGGATGTGTGAGATTTCACAACGTGCTCCGGTCTTTCGTTCACCCACACAGGCTGCTCACTGCCCTACAGTGAGGAGTGTATTGAAGGTTTCTGGGGATTTAAGCAGATGCTGCACATGGAGGTACTCACGTTGGATTAACGCACCGCGACACTGGAACAGACCAAATCGTAACATTCATCTCTGAAAACAATTGAACTGTGAGTCCCAGATTAGCCTAGTGATCTGTAGGAAGGGATGAATGGATGTGCTGGTCCAGTTGGGATCTCCTCTGATCTTGTGCAGCATTTTGTATGGCAAGTGTGAACCAGGATAGTGGGAGTGTCTCCTGTACATTAACATGAAGATTCTGTATTAAAGATGCCTGGATGATTGTATTAAAGATGTCTGTGGTTTGCAGCTAAAGGCCCACCTACCAACTGCTGTTCATTTATGGGGAAACACTGGTCACATTGGAACTTAACAAGGCAAAAAGGAATTGGTCTATGAAGAGGTGACTAAATGCTTTCTAGACTGAAATGTTTTAGAAGTGTCTCAGTATAATTATAAGTTTAGGCCAAAGGGTAGAACAAGATGTATAGTTTTGTAACCCTGAGAAGAAACTTTCCAGTAATTAAAAAAAGAGAGATGTTGATGATGGTGACATCTCCTTCGATCTGTACCACAGTAAAGGGAGAGCGACCATTAATATCCAATGTACACATGTGCTGTTCACAAGAGTATTTTGTCATTGATCTGGGATTAGGGCAGGAATCAGGGCAGGCTCCACTCCCCAAAACCATGTAGTCTAGTCTTAACCTTTGGTGTTCAGCATCCTCCCACCTGCCACCACACCACCACCAGTCACTTACATCCAAATATTTTAAAGTTTGCACTGAGTTAAACAATCTCAGCTGGAAAGCCTCAATATTAGTGGCTTAATGAGAGTAGGTGAGCCGAAATTGACAGCTTTCTGAATTGGTACTGTATTCAATAACTATAATTTCTAACTGGTTATGTTATGGTCAGGGGAGAGGGAAGGTGGGACCTACCTTAAACTGTTGAATGACCAGCTTGTTCTCTTTCCATGGACACTGCCTGACCTGTTGTGATTCCAGCATCTGCAGTAATTTGTTCCGACATTGAATGAATAGTGTTGCCTTGGGTGAGCTTGTTTACAGAATTTTCAGCCAATGTTAAAATCGAACACCGGAGCTGCAATGGGTTGATCCCTTTGAGAGAGAGGGAGAGAATCAGGAGAGAAAATATTTGAGCAATGTTAAATGAATATTACTACTTGATGTACGTTACACTTGTCTTCATCTTCGCCTGACTGAATTGTTGTACCATATTGACTTGCAGTGTCACTTTTCAAACTTAACTGCCAAGAATTTCCTTCAGTATTTTCCACTTCACAAAAATAATTGAAAATATGTTGCAGAACTTGGGAAAGTATCATCTGGTCAGGAACTGAGCAAATAATACATTCTTCTTAGCTAGGTTGATGCTGACTGAGCTGCTACTTTGTCACTAGAAGGTTTCTTTTGCCATTTCCATGCCGCACTGTTTACGTGCTGATTCCTTGAGACGAAGTGATGTTGAATAATTTCAAAAGTGTCCAATCTTTAACAGTCCTTCTATTTGAGTAAATTTTTTTGATTTATCTCCATAAAAAGCATTTTAAGAAATTGAAAATAAAATATCCAACCCTGTCAGACAGACTAAATAGGGTGGAGTTAATATCCTCAGAGCAGAGAAGGCTGAGTTGGAGTCGAATTAAGGTGTACACAATTTAGAGGGGCGTGGACAGAGAGCATATGGAGAAACTTTTCCCCTTAGCACGGAAGTCAATAACCACAGGACACAGTTCTAAACATGCTTGAGCATACCTGGAATTCAATGCCTGAAAGGATGGTAGCAATGTGAAACCTCAAGACATTTCAAGGACTACTCCAATGAGCCCCTGAAACATCCTAATGTACAATACAATGGGTCAAGTACTGGAAAATGGGATGTTCGATGACTGGCATGGACATGACAGGTCTTTCCTTTTCTTTTAAACTCTGTCTCAATAACTTGGAAAACTCACCTTGTTAACATCTAAGGTCTTGTGTCCCAATTGGGGGAGTTGAAACAAAGAAACAAAGAAACCTATAGCACAGGAACTGGCACTTTGGCCCTCCAAGCCTGCGCCGATCAAGATCCTCTGTCTAACCTGTCATCTATTTTCTAAGGGTCTGTGTCCATTTGCTCCCTGCCCATCCATGTACCTGTCCAAATATATCTTAAAAGACGCTAATGTGTCTGCGTCTACCACCTCCACTGGCAACGCATTCCAGGCACACACCACCCTCTGTGTAAAGAACTTTCCACGCATATCTCCCTTAAACTTTCCTCCTCTCACTTTGAACTCATGACCCCTAGTAATTGAGTCCCCCACCCAGCATGCCGTATGCCTTCTTGACCACCCTGTTGACCTGCGTTGTCACCTTCAGGAAACAATGGACCTGAACACCCAGATCTCTCTGTTCATCAATTTTCCCCAGGGCTTTTCCATTTACTGTGTAGTTCACCCTTGAATTAGATCTTCCAAAATGCATCACCTCACATTTGCCCGGATTGAACTCCATCTGCCATTTATCTGCCCAATTCTCCAGTCTATCTATATTCTGCTGTAATCTCTGACAGTCCCCCTCACTATCATCTACTCCACCAATCTTAGTGTCATCAGCAAACTTGCTGATCAGACCACCTACACCTTCCTCCAGATCATTTACGTATATCACAAACAACAGTGGTCCCAGCACAGATCCCTGTGGAACACCACTGGCCACAGGTCTCCAATTTGAGAAACTCCCTTCTACTACTGCCCTCTGTCTCCTGTTGCCCAGCCAGTTTTTTTATCCATCGAGCTAGCACACCCTGGACCCCATGTGACTTCACTTTCTCCATCAGCCTGCCATGGGAAATCTTATCAAACGCCTTACTGAAGTCCATGTACATGACATCTACAGCCTTTCCCTCATCAATCAACTTTGTCACGTCCTCAAAGAATTCTATTAAGTTGGTAAGACATGACCTTCCCTGTACAAAACCATGTTGCCTATCACTGATAAGCCCATTTTCTTCCAAATGGGAATAGATCCTATCCCTCAGTATCTTCTCCAGTAGCTTCCCTACCACTGACGTCAGGCTCACCGGTCAATAATTACCTGGATTATCCTTGCTGCCCTTTTTAAACAAGGGGACAACATTAGCAAGTCTCCAGTTCTCTGGGACCTCACCCGTGTCTAAGGACACTGCAAAGATATCTGTTAGGGCCCCGACCATTTCCTCTCTCACTTCCCTCAGTAACCTGGGATAGATCCCATCCAGACCTGGGGACTTGTCCACCTTAATGTCTTTTAGGATACCTAACACTTCCTCCCTCCTTATGTCAGCTTGACCTAGACTAAGCAAACATCTATCCCTAGCCTCAACATCCGTCATGTCCCTCTCCTTGGTGAATACCGATGCAAAGTACTCGTTAAGGATGTCACCCGTTTTCTCTGACTCAGCGCATAACTTTCCTTCTTTGCCCTTAAGTGGGCCAATCCTTTCTCTAGTTACCCTCTTGCTCTTTATATATGAATAAAAGGCTTTGGGATTTTCCTTAACCATGTTTACCAGCAATATCTCATGTCCTCTCTTAGCCCTCTTAATCCCTTTTTTCAGATTCGCTCTACATTCCCGATTTTCTAGCAAAGCGTCGTCTGTCTTCAGTCGCCGAGACCTCATGTATGCTTCCTTTTTTCTCTTGGCTCATCTCACAATTTCACCTGTCATCCATGACTCCCTAATCTTGCCTTTTCTATTCCTCATTTTCACAGGAACATGTCTCTCCTGCACACTAATCAACCTCTCCTTAAAAGCCTCCCACATATCAAATGTGGATTTACCTTCAAACAGTTTCTCCCAATCTACATTCCTCAGATCCCGCTGAATCTTGGTGTAGTCGGCCTTCCCCCAGTTTAGTACTCTTCCTTTAAGACCACTCCTATCCTTGTCCATGAGTATTGTAAAACTTACGGAATTGTGGTCGCTATTTCTAAAGTAGTCCCCTACTGTAATATCAACCACCTGGCCCATGGACTAGTCAAGTAATAGTTCAACAGAATCCTACTCAGACTCTCAAATATCTTAACACAAAAGAATCAGACCTCTGCAACCTGGACATTTATTGACCCTGTTGCAGGATATACCCACCAGTGGTGAAATAATCAACATGAGGGATACAGCTACTTGACCTCAGTACTTATATGGCGAATCCAGTTCAGTTTCTGGTCAATGGTGACCCCCAGGCTGTTGAAAGAGCAGGATTCAGCATTGGTAATGCCATTGAATATCAAGGGATAAGGGTTAGATTTTGTCACATGTTGGAAATGATAATTGCCTGGCATTTGTGTGGTGCACATGTTACTTTCCACTTGTCAGCCCAAGCCTGCACACTGCCCACGGCAATGTCATCAGCATTTTGAAGCTACACGATGGAGGTGCTGGAGACCTTGCCATTGGCCTTGAACTTATTAAGGTTAAACAGCCTGCCTTCCTTATGGTAAATGATTTGCGTTCCATTGGGCAGGTTTTGGTCAGTAAGATGGAGGACGGTGGCAATGAAAATGGTGAACAGGGTAGGTGCGATGATGCAGCCCTGTTTGACCCCTGTCTCCATGGTGGAAGGCTCAGACTCCAATTCATGGTTGCAAACATGTCATCATACAGCAGCCTCAGCATCCTGGTTACCTTATAGGGCAGCCACATCGTGATGGTATCTGCCAGACAGCCTTCTGGTTAATTGTGTCAATGCCCATAGATTGATTGAAGACCATGTAAAGCAATAGCTTCTGTTCCTAGAATTTTTCTTGTAATTGACATGCTGTGAAGATCATGTCTGTTGTTCCTCAGCATGGGCAGAAGCCACACTGTGATTCAGGAACTATTTCCTGTAATAATGGTAGAAGTCTGTTGACAAGGACACATGCAAGTACTTGCCAGTGATTAACAGAAGGGAGATGCCTCTAATTCTTACAGTCTGCATTGTTATCCTTTGTGAATGTGGTCACAGTCAGAGCATCCCTGAGCTCTGAGAGGAGTTCTTCTTTGAGCCAAATTTTTCAGCAGCAAAGCATGAATGCGTTCATGGAGCTATGGGCCACCCTGCTTTATGATTGCTGCAGGAATCCCATCTGAGCCAGTAGTCTTGTTGTTTCTGAGGGTCCTTATAACTTCTTGCCCTTTGGTTGCAGTAGGAAAATCTTCCATGTCAACTTGCATGGATTTCTGGGGGATTTGGTTGATGATTTCCAAGTTAACATTGGTATTAGGGTTGAGGAGTCCTTGGAAATGCTCTCTCCAGTGGGTGCTTATCACCTTATTATCCTTAAGTTGTTTTTCTCTGTCTTCAGAGCACAGGGGTTTAGACCATGGTAGCTTGGATCGTATATTGTCTTAGTGGCGCTGAAGAAGCCTCTTGTGTCACCAGCATCTGCCAGCTGCTGGAATTCCAAGGTCTCATCAGTCCATGGTTTGTTTTTGAGTTTCCCTTACTCTTTTCTAGACTCTTAGCTTTGGCACAGGCTGTTCGGTTGGCCTTGCAGTTGATGTCGTTCTGCCTTTTCTTGGAGATGAGCAGTTCAATTTTCGTGTCATTCTCATTGAATCAGTCCTGGCTTTTCCTGGATTTGTACCTGAGGGTGTTATTGCTGGTACTGAGAATGGTTGATTTAAACAGACTCCGTTAATCTCCTATGTCCTCTGGCCTGTAAATGTTGCATAGTGACTGAGTCACCCAGACGTTTGATGTTGAATCTCAGTTGGATCTGCATCTTCTGAACCCTCCTCTTTCTGTGTAGGTAGTCTGATGGATGGTGTGGAAGAGATAAAGTGGTGATCAGTCCAGCAGTCATGTGAGCCACTGATATCCCTGGTGACATTCACATCCTGAAGGTCCCTGGAGCGAGCAATGACACAATCAATGAGACGCCATTGTTTTGAGCTTGGGGGCCTCCAAGATACCTCTGGATTTGTTTTTCTGATGGAAGAGTGTCTTTGTGATGGGGTTGTATGCAACACATTTTTTGAGAAGGACTCTATTGTTGCCAATGCCTTCCCTTCCCTTCCTATTGTGCCATTCCAAAGGTTGTGGTCTTGACTGACCCTGGCATTGAAGTCTCCAAAAAGAGTTAATCTAGTCCTTCTTGGAGAAGCTTGAGAACAGTGTGTCAAAGTTGGCATAGAAAGTCTGTTTTACTACCTCCTCCAAGTCAAGGGTTGGGGCATAAGGGCTCACGCTGTAGCCGTCTGATTGTTGGTGAGCTTTAGGTGGATGGTCATGAGTTAGTCATTGATCCCACAGAAAGTTCAGAGAGGCAACTGAGGAACTGGTTCTTAATTGCAAATCCAATACCGTGAGTTCTGGGCTCGTCAGCCTTCCCTCTCCAGAAGAGGTGTAACCACCTTCTACCTCCTTCAGTTACCTGCATCTGCGAGGCAGGTTTCAGAAAGGGCAGGTTTCAGAAAGGGCAGATTTCAGAAAGGGCAGGTTTCAGAAAGGGCAGCTAGGTCGATCTGGCATCTCTTCAGTTCTCTGACTATGATCACGTTTCTGCTCTCAAGTTGGTCACTGTGTGCTGGCTCCATCAGGGTTCTTACATTCCAGGTTCCAAAGTCTATTCATCTTCATTTCTGACCATATGTGAGTGATCCCTCTGGGCGCAGTAATCCAGTACTTCACTACTTGTGAAAATGCCTCAGGATATAGAACATAGAACATAGAACATAGAACAGTACAGCACAGAACAGGCCCTTCAGCCCACAATGTTGTGCCGACCATTGATCCTCATGTATGCACCCTCAAATTTCTGTGACCATATACATGTCCAGCAGTCTCTTAAATGACTCCAATGACCTTGCTTCCACAACTGCTGCTGGCAACGCATTCCATGCTCTCACAACTCTCTGCGTAAAGAACCTGCCTCTGACATCCCCTCTATACTTTCCACCAACCAGCTTAAAACTATGACCCCTATGTTGTGAAAGGCTCTATAGAAATGAAAGTTTTGTTTGGTTAAGCAGCAATCCCGTGGCAACAAGATTTCGGTAATGTATCAAACCACATTGACCAAGTTCATACTGTGTGGTATATTCTTCTGAACTGTTCTCCACAGGGCTGTTGTGAACTGTTTCTCAGATTATATGGGTATGCATACGTTTGTATGGTCAAACCTATGTTTGCTTGATTTATAAAAGGTACCTAGTTGAAAAATTTTGTTTGAAGCTGTCACACAGAGATTAAGCAACTGTACTTTAAATAATGCTCTCCATTTCACACTTAAATCAAAGCATGCATCTTGCCACTGACTGAAGATACTCATTGTTTAAAAAGTCTTTCAGAAGATATTGTACCACCTCTGCTCCATATTCTAGGAAAAGGACGTGAAAGTGGGCAAACTGGTTTACCTGAGAGAAACAATGCCGTAGTGTTTCACTGTTATTGCTGGCAGTTCAGCTAAGTGTTACAATGGGCGTGTGAAATTTAATGTGCATTGCTGGTTAACTGATAGCATCCAAGTAGTGGAGATAATGGGAACTGCAGATGCTGGAGAATTCCAAGATAATAAAATGTGAGGCTGGATGAACACAGCAGGCCAAGCAGCATCTCAGGAGCACCAAAGCTGACGTTTCGGGCCTAGACCCTTCATCAGATGAAGGGTCTAGGCGCGAAACGTCAGCTTTTGTGCTCCTGAGATGCTGCTTGGCCTGCTGTGTTCATCCAGCCTCACATTTTATTATCTTAGCATCCAAGTAGTGGCTACAGGAAAAATCAAGGACTGAAACTTAAATTTGTTTGATGCCACATCTAAACCAGAAGAGATGTGTGACGGGATTTCCAAATTTTATTCATGTAAGCAGAGAATATTACAAGCTATCTTGTTCACATGCACATTCTTTTAATGCATATCATTTAAAGAGCTAAGTGAGTGTTTTCTACAAGAAGTATATTATACAATATGGTTGTGTAATTGGTTAAGTGGAACTTTTTTTTTCCCTAAGACAGACTATGGATTAATGAGGAGAACAAGTTGGGTGTGTGGGGAGCCATTATCCAAAAGAATCAGATTCTTAAATGTGGGTTCAAAAATGTACTGTTACATAGATGTGTGGTAAGATTTTATGAACTAATGTTATGACCCATTTGGAAAAGTGGCTGATTGTCAAGCCTCTCTACTCTCATGGTCACCTCAAAAGCTATTGATTTAATTGAAGCATGCAACTGATTTCACAATCTGAAGGAATCAAATTAACAGAAAACATTGATCAGGTTCCTGTATTTAACAAGAATGACTGACTGTCATGAATAACTTGTGATTGGAATTTTTCTATAAACATGTTGCTCTATTAGTTAAAACTAGAATTTCCCTTTTAGATCTGTACGCACGCAGACTGCCAGACAACCACAAAACATTGTTTTGCCCTGTACCTATTAAACCAATCACGGTGGCTCAGTGGTCATCATTGCTGCCTCATGGTGCCAGGGAGCTGGGTTCAATTCCACACTGTCTGTGTGGTGTTTGCACATTCTCCTGTGGCCTGTGTGGGTTTCCTCCGAGTGCTCCGGTTGCCTCCCACAGTCCAAAGATGTGCAGGTTTGATAGATTGGCCATGCTAAAATGCCCCATAATGTCCAGGGATGTGCAAGCTAGGTAAATTAGCCATGGCAAATGCAGGGATAGGATAGGGGAGTAGGTCTATTTGGGGTGCTCTTTGGAGGGTTGCTGTGGACTTAATGGGCTGAATGACCTCTTCCACACTACAGGGACAGAGAAGTTGTAGAGAAAATCAACTCTAATACTCAAGACGTTCATTCGTAAGTCTGATAACAGTGGGAAAAAAACCCCACCTCTTCCTCCGTGACATTGATGACTGTATCAGCGCTGCCTCTTGCTCCCCAGAGGAGCTCAAACAGTTCATCCTCTTCACCAATACCTTCCACCCCAACCTCAAGTTCACCTGGGCCATCTCCAACACATCCCTCACCTTCCTGGACCTCTCAGTCTCCATCTCAGGTAACCAGCTAGAAACTGATGTCCATTTCAAGCCCCCTTACTCCCACAGCTACCTAGAATACACCTCCTCCCACCCACCCTCCTGCAAAAATTCTATCCCCTATTCCCAATTCCTCCGCCTCCGCCGCATCTGCTCCCAAGATGAGGCATTCCACTCCCGCACATCCCAGATGTCCACGTTCTTCAAGGACTGCAACTTACCCCCCACAGTGGTCGAGAACGCCCTTGACCGTGTCTCCCACATTTCCCGCAACACATCCCTCACATCCCGCCCCTGCCACAGCCGCCCAAAGAGGATCGCCCTCGTTCTCACACACCACCCCACCAACCTCCAGATCCAAGCATCATCCTCCGACACTTCCGCCATCTACAATCCAACCCCACCACCAAAGACATTTTTCCATCCCCAACCTTGTCTGCCTTCCGGAGAGACCACTCTCTCCGTGACTCCCTTGTTCGCTCCACACTCCCCTCCAATGCCACCACACCCGGCACCTTCCCCTGCAACTGCAGGAAGTGCTACACTTGCCGCCACACCTCCTCCCTCATCCCTATCCCAGGCCCCAAGATGACTTTCCACATTAAGCAGAGGTTCACCTGCACATCTGCCAATGTGGTATACTGCATCCATTGTACCCGGTGTGGCTCCCTCTACATTGGGGAAACCAAGCGGAGGCTTGGAGACCGCTTTGCAGAACACCTCCGCTCGGTTCGCAATAAACAACTGCACTTCCCAGTCGCAAACCATTTCCACTCCCCTCCCATTCTTTAGATGACATGTCCATCATGGGCCTCCAGCAGTGCCACAATGATGCCACCCGAAGGTTGCAGGAACAGCAACTCATATTCCGCTTGGGAAGCCTGCATCCCAATGGTATCAATGTGGACTTCACCAGCTTCAAAATCTCCCCTTCCCCCACTGCATCCCAAAACCAGCCCAGCTCTTCCCCTCCCCTGACTGCATCCCAAAACCAGCCCAGCCTGTCTCTGTCTCCCTAACCTGTTCTTCCTGTCACCCATCCCTTCCTCCCAACTCAAGCCGCACCTCCATTTCCTTTCTACCACCTCATCCCACCTCCTTGACCTGTCCGTCTTCCCTGCATTGACCTATCCCCTCCCTACCTCCCCACCTATACTCTCCTCTCTAGCTATCTTCTTTTCTCTCCATCTTTGGTCTGCCTCCCCCCTCTCCCTATTTATTCCAGAACCCTGACCCCATCCCCCTCTCTGATGAAGGGTCTAGGCCCGAAACGTCAGCTTTTGTGCTCCTGAGATGCTGCTGGGCCTGCTGTGTTCATCCAGCCTCACATTTTGTTACCCTGTTCTTGAATCTGTTGGGACGTGTGTTAAAATATTTGTACCTTCTGCCCGATGGAAGAGAGAGGAGGAGAGTATAACCAGGGTGGGAGGAGTCTTTGATGTTGGCTGCTTCCCTGAGGTAGTGGGAAGTGCAGACTCTCAGAAGGAGCACTATTTTTCATGATGGACTGAGCTGTGTTCACAATTCTTTGTAATCCCTTGCTCACATGCATGCATTCCCTCTCTTGAGTGCGCTGTTCACGTGCTGTCTCTGTCTCACATGCACTCTACATGCTGTGTCTTGTGTGCATTTCTCTCTCTCTCTCTGTCTCTCTCATACATTCGCTACCTCACGCTGGCTCAGGTGTGTGCTTTATCCCTCACTCACTCACTCTCGCTCGTGCATGCTCTCTGTCTCTCTTGCTGTCACACCCACTTCCATCTAGACAGACAAGGGCAGCAGATACATGCGAACACCACCCCCTGCAAGTTCCCCTTCAAGCTACTAACCATGCTGACTTGGAAATATATCACCATTCCTCCAATGACACTCGGCCAAAATCCTGGAATTCCCTCCATAATAACATTGTGGCTCAACCCAGAACAAATGGACTGCAGGGATTTAAGAAGGCAGTGCACCATCACTTTTTAAGGGGCAATTAAGGATGGGCAAGATATGCTGTCCCAGCCAGCAAAGCGCACATCCCACAATGACAAAAAACCACACAGTCACATGCTCACATGTGCGTACATACACACTTCTAAATGTGGACACACCCCTCCCCAAGTGAATTTGCTTTTTATATTTATATTTCTGAAATAGTCATTTTATAAAGAAAATTACTTCAATTCTACAAATGCAGTAATTCCTTTCATGAATATTTATTTATTCTTTTTTTCTTCAGATACAATGGTATTTAATTTGGGTTGCCTCCTGATTGTATGACCAGAGAGGAGGGATGGCTTCATCCCCAGGTCTGGGACTTTAGGGTTCTGAGCTTACTGGATTGACTCTCCAGTGGGAGACCTGAGGTTTTAGTTAATGCTTTTTGTTTCCATTTACGTTAAACCACTAACTGAGTTGCTGAGTGTAAGAACTGATGATATATAGCCTAAAAATATGATAAGGTTAAAAACTAGAAGAACTTAGGCCTCTTGTGGAGGAGTGGTATGTCCCTAACTGTGGACCAAAAACCCAGGTTCAAGTCCCACCTGCTCCAGGAGTGTACAGTACAGGGTGATTAGAAAATTTCTAAAATGCAAGACTTCAGCTCACTCCTTTCTATTTTTATCGGGATAAACTGCAACTGTTAAGTTGCAGGCTTATTTGGCAGTTCGTAAGTCAAATACAATGTTGGCATTCAGTTGAAGAGGGCTAGAACACGAGAGCATGGACATATTGCTGAGGTTGTTTAAGGCTCTGATTAGATCATGTTTGGAACATTGTGAGCAGGTTTGGGCCCAGTATCTAAGGAATGATCTGCTGGCTTTGGAGATTGTCCAGGGGAGGTTTACAAGAATGATCCTGGGGATGAGGGGCTTGTCATATGAGGAATGTTTGTGGACTGTGGGTCTGCACACAATCAAGTTTGGAAGGATGAGTGAGATCTGATTGAAAATTAGAGAATATGGAAAGGCCTGGATAGAGTGGATGTGGAGAAGATGTTTTCGTTAGTAGAAGAGACTAGGACCCAAGAGCACAGCCTCAGAGTGAAGGTACAACCCTTTAGAAATGAGGACAAATTTCTTCAGTCAGAGGGGTGTGAATCTGTGGAACCCCTTGCCGCAGAAGGCTTTTGAGGTCGTTGAGTGTCTTTAAGACAGAGGTTCTTGATTAGTAAGGGGATAAAGAGTTAGGGGAGAAGGCAGGAGAATGGGGCTAAGAAACATATCAATGTTTAACTGAGTGGTGCAACAGATTTGACAGGCCGAGTGGTCTAATTCTGGTCCTGTGTCCCGTATCCAATGGTCTTATGGTAACTTACTGCTTCAGTGTAACTTTTTGAGAACTCCTTTAGTATCTTAATTAGCAGTGTTCTCCCCACCACTGATGACTGAATGCTGGACAGTCCTAATAGAGTCATTAGACTCCTACAGCACAGAGACATGCCCTTCAGCCCAAACTGGCCTATGCTGACCAAAATGGCCATCCACTCTGAACCCTTGCTCTCATTTCCCTGGACTTGGCCCATTTCCTTCTAAACCTTTCCTATCCATGCATTCGTCCAAATGTCTCTTAAATGTTAATGTACCCACCTCAACCACTTTCACTGGCAGTGCATTCCATATGCATACCACCCTCTATGTAAAAAAAGTTGCCCCTCAGGTTTCCATGTGTTCTTTCCTCTCTTACCTTAAACTGATGCTCTCTAGTCCTTGATTCCCTAACCCTGAGAAAAAGACTGAGTGCATTCACCCTATCCATGCCTCTCGTGATCTTATACACTCCTGTAAGATTCCCCCCTCAGTCTCCTACAGACTAAAAAAAGTCCTAGCTTGTCCAACCTCTCCCTGTAACTCAGTCCCTTGAGACCTGGTAACATCCTTGTAATTTTCTTCTGCACTCGTTCCAGTTTAATAACATCCTTCCTTTAGCAAAGTGACCAAAACTGAACGCAATACTCCAAGCATGGCCTCACCAACATCTTGTACAACTGCAACATAGCTTCCCAACTTCTATGCTCAATCCCCTGACTGATCAAGGCCAGTGTGCCAAAAGTCTTCTTCACTGCCCTGTTCGCCTGTGACTGCAACGGTGCTGCAAAATCTCAGCAAACAAACCTTATTGACTGGCTCCAATATGGAGAGCATTGGAAGGGCTGTTTGTGAAGTGAAAGTGGAACTCCATTGTGATCTTCCCCACGCTAATGTAATTTAGTGATCTTAATTCAAATCTGACCTTGATCAGCTCTTTCAAAAACTGTCTGCTGATTGCATAACCAAAAGCAAATTCCAAGATGCTGGAAATCGGAAATAAAAGGAGAAAGTGCTGGAGAAACTCATGTTTGTCAGCATGAGAGAGGAAACAGAGTTAACATGACAAATTGAATTTGACTGCTCAGCTTTCAAGAAGAGTCATATTCGCCTGTAAACATTAATTCTGTTCCTGCATAACAGACTGCAATATGTTCATGAGCTTTCTCATCATTCCCTGCCTTAGTTTTTACAAAGGAGTGGTTGGGGTAGGATATTGCATTATCTCGATAAACACCACAGCAGTCTTCAGACTGCTTAATGACTTCAAATTATTTACTTAGCAGAAATCACATTACACAGCTAGGTGTCCTGGGAGATCATGTTTATTTTAGTGTTGCTGCTGAAGAAAGCTAAGTCAAGCATTCATCTGGAACTCTATAATAGGCAAACTCCTTCACTCCTGTCCCAGATTCATCGCATGAATGGTGTGATGTTGGTACGTGTCTCTCATATGGGTTTCTCCTTTCAACTGGTTCTTCAATGTTACTTGGGCAATATCTGTCTATTCCTTCAGTTTGATTATGGTCAGTCAGTATCAGCCATGGCTCACTAAGGAGCAATGTTGCATCTGAGTTAGAAGGGGGCTGGGGGCAGGGTGGTGGGGGCGGTGGTGTTCCAGTCTCTCACTTCATGGATTTGAGTATGTAGTCCGAAGAATGTATCACACTGTTGGAGGGCCATAACTGAGGGAGCACCGTACTGTGGAGGATCAGTGCTGTCAATCATGCCATCTTTCAGATGAAACATAAAGGATTTGATGGCCATTATTTCAGAGCAGAAAAGGGGAGTTGTGAGCAAATGATCTGAGCAGGTTTGAGGTGCTGAAATTTCAATGCTGTTGTCAGTTGCCTATAACATTCTGAACCAATCTTTATCACTTAAGCAACATTGCTAACAACAGGCTGCTGCATAAAAGGAGTTTGGTGGATAGAGTATAATTGTTTATTCGGAAGGTTTTTGATAAAGTTTCTCCGTGAGGTTGGTTAGCAAAGGTAAAGTACTTGAAAGAAGTTACTGTCCAGATGTGGATTAAGGTTAATTGCCAGGCCAAAAACAGTGAGTAGGAATAAGCAGGTTATTCACGCATTAGCGAGCTGTGCTGAATGACATTCAGACTCAAAGAGCCCAAGGATGAGTACTTAGACACCAGCTGTTCACAAAAAAAAATCAATGATTCGAAGGTGAGGACCAAGGGCCTGTTGTGGTGCAGTGGTAGTGTCCCTGCTTCTGAGGCACGAAGCATGGGTTCATTTTCACTTGCTCTAGAGGTGTCCTAACATACATAGCCAAAACAGTCTATTAGAAAATATCTGGAATGGATGTAAGGACTCGGGAGCTCCTGTGGTGCCGTGTGAGTGTCCTTACCCCCGAGCTAGGAGGTCCAGGTACAAGTTCGATCCGCTCCAGAGCTGTGTCATAATATCTCTGAAAGGATTGATTATACTATATAGGGGGTACCTGATTCACAAACTTTTGCACGTACTTACGGGACCCTCTACAGGGATGCAATTTTCAAGAACTGACATCTAGAACGTATAGCACAGTACTACCACATGGTTGTGCCGAACTTTTAGCCTAAACCTAAGGCCTATGTAACCTCCACCCCTACCTTATTCGATCATCCATATGCCTATCTAGTAGCTGTTTAAATGCCCCTAATGAGGCCGATTCCACTACTCTCTCCAGCAATGCATTCCACGCCTCTACTGCTCTCTGAGTAAATAACCTACCTCTGAAGTCTCCCCATGTCTACCTCCACTCACTTTAAAACTATGCCCCCTTGTAATAGATACCTCAGCCGATGAAAAAGTCTCTGGATATCCACTCTATCTATACCTCTGAAGGGTCTGTTTCTATATTGTACAGCTCTATGAATCTTGAGCCTCTTTAAATATTTGCTGTACTGTTTTTCTCTGTCTTTAGAGCACAGTGGTTTAGACCATGGTAGCTTGGACCCTATACTGTCTTGATGGTGCTGAAGAAGCCTCTTGCGTCACTGGTGTTTTCCAGCTGCTGGAATTCTAAGGTCTCATCAGTCCATGGTTTGTTTTTGAGTTTCCCTTACTTTTTCCTGGACATCATCCTTAGCTTTGGCACAGGCTGTTCGGTGGGCCTTGCAGGTGATGTCATTCTGCCAGTCACAGAAGGCTGTCCTCTTCTTGGAGATGAGCAGTTCAATTTCCGCATCATTCTCATTGAATCAGTCATGACTTTTTTTTTCTGGATTTGTACCGGAGGGTGTTATTGCTGGTACTGAGAATGGTTGAGTTAAACAGACTCCGTTAATCTCCTATGTCCTCTGGCTATTCCCGAGGTAGGTTTTTGGCAAGTGAGGCCTGTAAATGTTGCAAAGTGACTGAGTCACCCAGACGTTTGATGTTGAATCTCAGCTGGATCTGCATCTTCTGAACCCTCCTCTTTCTGTGTAGGTAGTCTGATGGATGGTGTGGAAGAGATAAAGTGGTGATCAGTCCAGCAGTCATCTGAGCCACTGATATCCCTGGTGACATTCACATCCTGAAGGTCCCTGGAGCGAGCAATGACACAATCAATGAGACGCCATTGTTTTGAGCATGGGGGCCTCCAAGATGCCTCTGGATTTGTTTTTCTGATGGAAGAGTGTCTTTGTGATGGGGTTGTATGCAACACATTTTTTGAGAAGGACTCTATTGTTGCCAATGCCTTCCCTTCCCTTCCTATTGTGCCGTTCCAAAGGTTGTGGTCTTGACTGACCCTGGCATTGAAGTCTCCAAAAAGAGTTAATCTAGTCCTTCTTGGAGAAGCTTGAGAACAGTGTGTCAAAGTTGGCATAGAAAGTCTGATTTACTACCTCCTCCAAGTCAAGGGTTGGGGCATAAGGGCTCACGCTGTAGCCGTCTAATTGTTGGTGAGCTTTAGGTGGATGGTCATGAGTTTATCATTGATCCCACAGAAAGTTCAGAGAGGCAACTGAGGAACTGGTTCTTAATTGCAAATCCAATACCGTGAGTTCTGGGCTCGTCAGCCTTCCCTCTCCAGAAGAGGTGTAACCACCTTCTACCTCCTTCAGTTACCTGCATCTGCGAGGCAGGTTTCAGAAAGGGCAGGTTTCAGAAGGAGCAGCTAGGTCGATCTGGCATCTCTTCAGTTCTCTGACTATGATCACGTTTCTGCTCTCAAGTTGGTCACTGTGTGCTGGCTCCATCAGGGTTCTTACATTCCAGGTTCCAAAGTCTATTCATCTTCATTTCTGACCATATGTGAGTGATCCCTCTGGGCGCGGTAATCCAGTACTTCACTACTTGTGAAAATGCCTCAGGATATGTTGTGAAAGGTTGTACTTACAAACAGTTTTCTTACATTTTCCTGCATTGTGTTGCGACTTGTGTACAAATGGACTTGTGAATGGATTCGAGAATGGAACCTTTTTGCAGCCTGGGGCCTGTCTGTATCTGGATGTACTATGTCATATTTTGTAGGTTCACAAATGACGCAAAGCTAGGTGGGAATATGTGTCGAGAGGAAGATATAATGTATCATCAAAAAGAATTTCAAATGGACAAATTTAATGAATGGGCAAGAACAATGGGTAGATGAAAATATAACGTGGCAAAGCATAACTTTACAACTTTAGTAGAAAGAAATACTGTGCAGAGTATTTCTTAAATGGTCAAAGATTAGAAATTGTAAATATACAAAGGGATCTGGGTATCCTTGTTCATTGTGTCTGAAAGTTAACACCCAATTGCACGATATGTTAGCCTTTATTGTGACAGAATTTGAATGCAAGAGTAGTACAGTCTTGTTTCAGTTGTGTAGTACTTTGGTGAGACTGTTGCTGGACGACTGTGTGCAGTCTTCGTCCCTTCTCTTTCAGAAGGATATTATTGCTACAGAAGCAGTGCAATGAATGTTCACCCGACATGTTCCCCGGATGGTAGGACTGATCTATGAAGAAAAATTTGGAAAACTGGACATGTGCTCTGTTGAGTTTCGAAGAATGGGCAGTAATCTCATTGAAACTTTCAAAATACTAAAATGGACGGGCAGGTCGAAGCAGGTAAAATGTTCCCCTCTGAATGCGGAATCTGGGGGATATGATTTCAAACTAAGGGGAGACCACTTGGCACCGAGATGAGGAGAAATGTTTGCTCAGAGACTTCTGAACTTTGGAAATCTGTATCTGACAAGGCTGTGCAAGCTTAGACATTGAGCCTGTTTACAGGAGAGATTGGCAGATTTCCAGATACCAATGATCTAAAGAGATATGGGGAAAACATGGGTCACACCATATTGAAATGGGTGATCGGCCATGATAATATTGAATAGCAAAGCAGGCTTGACCTGGGGCTCAACGGCCTATGCCTAGTTCTATATTGCTATTATAGTAGGAATTACACTTCAGACCTAATTACAGTAGGTGTGAAACACTTTGGGAGATTATACCTTGACCTCAATGTCATGGGCTTGGAAAGGAATAAGGGGATAAAATATCTTCCAATAATTGCTGCTGGAAAGAGGGTTCTGACGGGATTGAGCTCAGCTGTGACTCTCCCCAGATGTGATGAGCTACTGATGCTCTGTGTCAGGGTTCTTACAGAATAGGCCCTTGTGCCAAGTAACAATTTCCCAGTGGCAGAGAAGAGCACACAGCAGTGGTGGGATGTTTTGTTTCAGTAAGCAGAGGGTTAAGTGTGTGATGCATGAATAACGCTGCGATCTTTATTTTTTTTCAAATAATAACTTTAATCTGATCTTTTCTGGAATGAGTGTGAAAGGAAATGTTGTTTCTGTGTGGAATATGCTTGAAGAATCTGTCTGTAAAAAAAAAACACCAGAATGGGAGTCGGAGAGTGGAATGCAGAGACTGATGTGGACAGTTGATTGAACCCCTCATATTTTTTATGTCTAGTGTCCTTAGTTCCTTCTAGAGCTTAGTCAGTACTGTTAGAATGACAACAAAGATGCTCTTCCTTTATAACATCTGCCTCTGCTTGCTTCCTGTAATGTGCAGTTAATAGCTGTTGGTGGGGCCAAATTTCAGCCAGACACTGAGTACAGTCAATGAGTCTTTTTATTCATTCTTTCACAGGATGAGGGCATTGCTGGATAGGCCAGCATTTATGGTCCATCCCTAATCGCCCAGAGGGCAGTTAATGGTCAAACACATTGCTGTGGTTCCGGGGTTACATGTAGGCCAGACCGCGTAAGAATGGCAGTTTCCTTCCCTAAAGGATACTAGTGAATTCAGGTGGGCTTTTCTGACGATCGATGATGGATTTATGGCCACAATTAGACTCTTTTTATTGTTTTCAAACGCCACTTTCTGCGATGGTGGGATTCAAATCTGGATCCCCGAACACTTCCTGGGTCCCCGGATTAACAGTCCAGCAATAAACCACTGGGCCATCGCCTCCCCAAAGAACAGAATAAACTCTTTTCTCTGTTTATTCAGTTGGCTTGTTAATCATTGACTTTTATTTGTATAATGTGCATTCTGATTTGCACTTGGTGTTTAGCAACCAGTGACATGTAAGAAACTGTTGTGATTGTGGTTAGATAGTGTGGTTGAGAAAGATCTCTGCATTACCAGCCATGACAGTTCCGGTAAGTTTGTGTTCATGTTCATGGATGAGAAGGGGTGTGTTGTCCCTTCAAACTCTCAAGGATGATATGAAAAACTGAGCCAGAGTCATGTTGACCACTGGGACCCAAGACCAAGCTCTTAAACCAAATGGAGCTAATGAGGTGAAAGTTTGAATTTTTGCTGGGTGTGAAGATTGGGTAAATAGTCCAAAATTAACATTAATTTAGCTGTTAAAGAAACGTTTACAAGGACTTCGGAACACAGAGAATGCTGGGGTCACAGAGTGCTCTATAACAGGGAGTGTTTGATGGGGTTAGTGTAGAGGAGGTTTTTAGTTCTTATCTAACCCTGTGCTGTCCCTATCCTGGGAGTGTTTGATGGGGGATAGTGCAAGACAGAGCTTTACTCTATCTGACCCCATGCTGTACTTTTCCTTGAAGGTGGGGAAATCCACCTCAGAAGTGGTTGCAATTACATTATTTTATGACATATGCAAATAAAACTGATTTCATTGAAATGTAGAAAATGCAACAAAATCTCCAAAAATTCCAATCCCGTTTCTGAACCTGAAGAAACCTTAGATGCACTTATGCTCATGATGTTTAAAGCTGGAACATTAATGTGAAGAAAAGAAACTGGAGCCATTTCACAGCGCTGATCTTTGAGTACATGATCTAACACGCGCGGGAATACGTGGGGATCAGGTGAGAGAACAGCACAAAGCAGGAATGAGCTTGATGTGACTGGGGCTAAGCTGGACATGTCCTAACTTCCACAGTTCAGAGGGTGGGGCAGTTCTGATAAGAGCCACTCAGACAATGTTTTGCCTGTTTATCAAGACTAATAGAGACATTCACTGTCACCAAACGAGTAAAGGTGCAGCATTGCGCCTTTTGTTAAATACAACTTTTATTTCAACCTGTATAAATGAGTTCTCTGAGGGGAATTCAGGGCAATGTGAATCAAATCTTTACAAATTGTTCTCAGACTTCGGTGTGGATGTGGCAAAGGTCCCACAAACATTTGGGATTTAAATTTTTAACTGTATTGTTTCCCAAAAGGCTATGAACCTCCTGGTTGAGCATAGAACATAGAACAGTACAGGCCTTCAGCCCATGATGTTGTGCTGAAATTTTACGCTAAACCTAAGGTCTGTCTAATCTCCACACCTTACCTTATACTATCATCCATATGCTTATCTAATAGCCACTTAAATGCCCCTAATGAGGCCGACTCCACCATCCTCTCCGGCAATGAATTCCACACCCCTACCACACTCTGAGTAAAGAACCTACCTCTGACATCTCCCCTTTTTCTACCTCCGCTCACTTTAAACCTATGGCCCCTCGTAATAGCTACCTCCACCCTGGGAAAAAGTCTCTGGCTGTCCACTCTATCTATACCTCTGATCATTTTGTACACTCTGTCAAGTACCTCTCATCCTTCGTCGTTCTAAAGAGAAAAGCCCTAGCTTTCTTAATCTTTCCTCGTAAGACCTTCCGTCCACTCCAGGTAACATCCTGGCAAATCTCCTCTGCACCTGTTCCAATGCTTCCACATCTTTCCTGTAATGACACAATCAGAGCTGGACACAATACTCCAGATGTGGCCGAACCAGGGTTAAATCATGCAGCATTGATGGATGGTAATCAGCTTGTCATGCCAATCTCTTTTGAGAGAGCCCTCAGTTTGTCCCACACCCTCACCCTTTCCTCTCGCCCTGCAATATTTTCATCTTCAAGTTAATGTATCCACTTTCCTTTGAATGTTATTATCAAATTTGTTTACAACATTTCATTCTGATTTGGATATTCAAATTCATCATAATTCTCTAAGTTTAAATAAAAACTCATTTCCATCTCCAAATCTTGTTCAAAAACAGAAATTGCTGGGAACAGTTCTAATGAAGAGCCATCTGACTGAAATGTTAACTCTACGTTCTCTCCACAGATGCTACCAGACCTCCTGTGTTTCTCCAGCAATTACTGTTTGTGTTTTGGATCTGCACCTGCAGTTCTTTGTTTTGTTATATCTGTTTCTCGTTGCTTTGATGTGTGGCCTCTGGTTGCTTGCCCTCTTTGCCATTTTGTTTAACTTAATTATTTGTGACTCTTTGTAATCCTTCTTTGTTCTAAGGAGAACAGCTACCAGAAGTTTTCTAGTGTTTCCACACTCTCAACTCTGGCCCTGGTACAGTTCAAATATTAGTCCTCTGGGACAATGGCAACTGCATCTTTGCCATTCTAGCAAATCTCTGTGCCTTGACCCAAGGCAGTCAGGGTGCTAATATGGATTTTTAGTTCAGGGTAGGAAGGATTATGAAACAAAAATGGGTAAATGGTAAAAATCAGCCATGATCTCATTGAATGGTGGGACAAGGACTAAATGCCTCCTGTTTCTATGATACCACAACCGTTTTTGCATATTGGTTTTTGGAGATGAGCATTGTTATGTAACTCCTGGTGTTAATACTGCTAAAACCAGTCTTTATGTGTCCATAATGGAAGTGGTATGGTGTGGAGGTTGCAGGAATACTTCTTAATCCAGACCTGTGAAATGTCTGCCCACTGTGTCCTGGGTTAGCTGTGCACTGTAACCTAGAGAGAGGCATGTGACAGATGCACTGGTCAGTTAAGGGCATTTAAATGGTCATTGGATAAACATATGGATGATAATGGAATAGTGCAGGTTAGATGGGCTTCAGATTGGTTTCACAGGTGGGCACAATATCACAGTAGGGACCTGAAGGGGCTGTACTGCGTTGTAATGTTCTATGTCAGTAGAAGGTTTCCAATTCAAAATAATGCCATGAGCCCTGTTTTAGGCTGTTGAGTGTGTAGAGACTGGTGTAATTTATGAAGCGTGTAATTGTAAACATACATTTTTGTAACCCTGCAGGTTTTGTTTGGTCTTTAATGAGGTAGCTGTGTTCCATGTCCTGGACATGTTGCCGACAGACTTGTTTCCACCGAGTTTCATTTTCCTTTGTTTTTAAATGAAACAGGCATTGTCAATTAATTTCACTGAGTTAAGGTGTTGTTGGGTATGACCAGCAACTGATTGCCCATGGTTAACTAGCATCACTGTCCTGGCCAGTATTTATCCATAAAACATCATCTCTATTTTAAAAAATTGCAGATTATTTATTTGCTTTGCCTCTGCTGTTTGTGGGAATTAGTGTCCAAATTGGCAGCCACATTATAACATGCAATTACATAGATTTTGTCACACAGTACAATGTCCCAAAGTCCTTCACAAAAACATTAATAAAGAAAATCACTGAGGCACAACTGGAGATATTAGGACAAGAGATAAAAATAACGGTAGGTTTTAAGGAGCTTCATACAATAGAAAGAAGTCTAGAGTTAAAGCCAGGGCCACCAGTTATTCATGAATTAACATTGGGAGGCAATTAATGTTCATAGAGGATAGAATTGGTCAAGTACAGAGATCTTTGGAAGTTGTCAGAAGTTTCAGAGATATGGGGGAAAATAGTGATGCACTGGTAATTTTACTGGGACTCGTAATCCAGAACCCAGAGCTACTGTTCTGGGGATGTAAGTGTGGATCCACTATGGTAGACAGTGGAATTTGAACACAATAAAAATCTGGAAGAAGGAAAAGCAAGCCACCACATCGAAACCCATTTGGTTTATTAATCTCCTTTTGAGGAAGAAAATCTGCCATTCTTACTTGATCTGACCTACAAATAACTCCAGACATGCTAGGCAGTTGGGGATTTGCAATAAATGCTGCTTCTGTCTGCAATGTCCACATCCTGTGAATGAATTAAAAAGAGGCAATGGAGGAATTTGAAAACAAATGAAAAGTTTTAAATTGAAGCATTAGCAGACATTACACATCAAAACTCTGTCATTGAGTATAAAGCACTTTGAGATTGTAAAAGAAATTGTGAAAATGGCAGCTTTTACTTTTTGATCTGTTCAGGCCTTCAATGTCAGCTGTAATCTTTTTACGTCTGAGTGCCCAGCCCAAACCACTTCCTTTCTGCACTGTACATGTATAGATTTAGGGTGTTGAGACTGATGGGTGTGTCATCAGAAAGTACACACTTTTCTGCTGTATCAGAGATAATGGGAACTGCAGATGCTGGAGAACCCGAGATAACAAAGTGTGGAGCTGGATGAACACAGCAATGCTGCTTGGCCTGCTGTGTTCATCCAGTTCCACACTTTGTATTCTTACTTTTCTGTCACTTTTCTTCCGCACTCTCTGCTGCCCTCTTCTGAGAGCCTTGATGTTTGCGTGCACAGTTTCACAGGCAGCAGCTCAGGGAATGGCTGTCCCATCTGCATGGAACCAGCTAGTACATCAACAGCCCTCCAGATAAAGCAGCCCCTGACTTGCTCTCCTCATGCTGTCTTCCTGCTGGAAGTGAGCACGCAGAAGCTGCATTCTGTGAACCATATCTTGTGAGTCTGATTACTGCTGCCGTGTCAGGATTGCCCATTCTACAGTCCACTGTCAGGAAGCTCCAGCTGGTTCCTACAAATCAAGATGAAAATTTTGGGGGATGGAGGTCAAAGGGGAGCAGGAGAAAGAGAATTTGTATTTATATAGTGCCTTTCACATGTGAATACCTGCAAATATCTGTTGCAGTCGATCCAGGTACATATGAAGGGTGGTTACTATTGTGTGGAAAAGTCAAGAGCTAATTTGTTCTGGGCAATACCCAACAATATGATGAAAATGACATGATGTGGAGGAGCTGTTGTTGGACTGAGGTGGACAAAGTCAGGTGTCAAACAACACCAGGTTATAGTCTGAGATAATGGGAACTGCAGATGCTGGAGAATCCAAGACAACAAAATGTGGAGCTGGATGACCACAGCAGGCCAAGCAGCAACTGAGGAGCTCAAAAGCAGATGTTTCGGGCCTAGACCCTCATCAGAAAAGGAGGATGGGGAGAGGATTCTGAAATAAATAGGGAGAGGCAGATTGAAGGTGGATAGAAGAGAAGATAGGTGGAGAGGAGACAGACAAGTTAAAGGGGCGGGGATGGATCCTGTATAGGTGGGGAGGTAGGGAGGGGATAGGTCAGTCCAGGGAGGACGGACAGGTCAAGGGGGCGGGATGAGGTTAGTAGGTAGGGGATGGAGGTGCGGCTTGAGGTGGGAGGAGGGGAGAGGCGAGAAGAAGAACAGGTTAGGCAGGCTGGGATGAGCTGTGCTGGTTTTGGGATGCACTGGGGGGAGGGGAGATTTTGAAGCTTGTGAAATTCACATGGGAACCCTGCAGCCCAATGGTATCAAAGCGGAATATGAGTTGCTGTTCCTGCAACTTTCGGGTGGCATCCTTGTGGCACTGCAGGAGGCCCAGGATGGACATGTCGTCTAAGGAATGCAAGGGGGAGTTGAAATGGTTCGCGACTTGGAGGTGCAGTTGTTTGCTGCGAATCGAGCATAGGTGTTCTGCAAAGCGGTCCCCAAGCCTCCGCTTGGTTTCCCCAATGTACAGGAAGCCACACCGGGTACAGTGGATGCAGTATACCATATTGGCAGATGTGCAGGTGAAAAGCTGCTTGATGTGGAAAGTTTTCTTGGGGCCTAGGATGTCGGTGAGGGAGGAGGTGTTGGGGCAAGTGTAGCACTTCCTGCGGTTTCAGGGGAAAGTGCCGGGTGTGGTGTGGTCGGAAGGGAGTGTAGAGCGGACAAGGGAGACCCTGAGAGAGTGGTCTCTCCGGAAAGCAGACAAGGGTGGGGATGGAAAAATGTCTTTGGTGGTTGGGTCGGATTGCAGATGGCAGAAGTGTCAGAGGATGATGCGTTGTATCCGGAGGTCAGTGGGGTGGTGTGTGAGGACAAGGGGGGATTGTCTTTTGGCGGTTATTGCAGGTTTATTTGAAATCACAAGCTTTCGGACTGTAACCCCTTTATCGGGTGAAGTGAGAGAGCACACGCGCACAGAATTTATAGACAGAGAGATCAAAAGACCAAACAACTGGTGTGAGTGGATTACTGAATAATAAGTTCCTGCAGAAGACCATGAGTAAAGTGTCAACAGCTGAATACCGAGTGATGGGACGAGGCAGAGAGATAATTATAAAACATTAAACGTAAGGTGGTGCTGGAAACATTCCAAATGATTGGAATAACATGATGGGTATTAGAGTCTCATAGCGAGGGTCTAACCAATGTCATAGGTAATTCAAAATTATACCAACTACTTAAGATAGAGAGATCATAAAAATTTATCCAGGTGATGGTGATAAAACAGGGCAATAAAGAAGATGTTACAGATACTAAACAGTGTGGTGGGGTCACTTGTAACTTGACATGAACCCAAGATCACAGTTGAGGCCATCTTCATGGGTACAAAACTTTGGCTATCAGTTTCTGCTCAGCAATTCTGCTTTGTTCTATTTCTTTGAGAAGTGGAGGCCTAGGGACGATCTTGTTGAGACGCCCGTTATAATTAATGACATGTTGAAGGCTGTAAAGTTCATGGTGTAGTCTGTCCACTCTGGGGAATCACTGGACGATGAAGGGTTCTCTATTGGCTCTATCCTGTGTCTGTCTTCTGAGGAAGTCATTGCAGTTTATCGCTTTGGCACTTTGGAACTGGTGGTCAATGAGTTGAGCATTATATTCCATTCTTATGAGGCCATCCGTCAAAACCTTTTGGCGTCCGTTGTGTTCCTCCTCATCTGAACAGATCCTGTGTATGCGCAGGGCTTGTCTGTAGAGAGTGACTTCTTCAACTCGTTTAGGGTGGAAGCTAGAGAAGTGCAGCATCATGAGGTTAGCCATAGGCTTGCAATTGAGTGATGTACTGAGGTGCCCTTCCCCGATGAAGGTGCACGTGTCCAAGAGTGAGACTTATTCGAAAGAGTAGTCCACGGTAAGTTTGATGATGGGGTGAAACTTGTTGAAATCACTATGTAGTTGTTTCAGTGATTCCTTGCCATGAGTCCAAAGCAAGAAAATGTCTTTGTATCTGGTGTATAGCATTGGTTGGAGTTCCTGCACAGTGAAGAAGTCTTGCTCGAATTGGTGCATGAAAATATTGGCATATCGGGGTGCAAATTTGGTGCCTATGGCTGTTCGGTGTGTTTTGGTAAAGAATTGGTTGTTGAGGATGAAGATATTGCAGATGAGGTGTAGGATGGTGTCTGGAAATTGGCACAGAATTTATAGATTGGAAGTTGGTTGCATTGAGTACTGAGGCTGCTACATCGATGCTGTTGTCATGGGGTAGCTGGTGTAGAGTGTTGAAACACTCATTGTGATGAGGAATGCCCCCAGTTCAAATGGTCCGTGGGTGCTGAGTCTCTGTAAGAAATCTGTAGTGCCATGACACAAGCTGAGGGTTCCATTGTACAATAGGTTTCAAGATGCCCTTGACATGGCCAGAAAGTTTTTTGGAAGGCAGTAGATGTCTCATATGTGATAAATATGAGGGATGAAAGTGCATAGGATACTCTGAAGATCTGGATTGATGACAACAAGCATTTCAGCAAGATCATCCCTGGGCATCCACTTCTCGCCTTCGAACAGCCTCAAACCTTAAACAGACCATTGCTCATAGCAAACCACGCAGCCCTCAGGAGAACATCGACCACGACGCCACACACCCCTGCGATGGCAACCTCTGCAAGACATGATAGATCATTCACATGGATACTATCATCGCACATGGGAGCACCACCCACCATATACATGGCTGATACTCATGTGACTTGGCCAATGATGCCCATCTCCTATGCTGCAGACAAGGATGCCCCAAGGCATGGTATATTGGCAACATGCTGGCACTAGGGCAACAGATGAATGGATACTGTGCAACAATTGCCAGATAGGAATGTTCCCTCCCAGTTGGGGAACACTTCAGCGATCAAGGACATTCAGTCTCCGACCTTTGGGTAAACATCCTCCAAGACAGCCTTCGAGATACGCAACAAAGCAGAATTGCCGAGCAGAAACTGATAGTCAAGTTCCAGACTCATGAAGGTGGCCTCAACCGTGATCTTGGGTTCATGCTGTGCTACATGGGGCCCCACCACACTGTTCTGTATCTGTAAAATTTTCCTTACTGTCCTGTGTCACCATCATCTTGATAAACTGTTATGATCTCTCTACCTTAATTAGTTTGTACAGTTTTGGATTACTTGTTACTTTGGCTAGACCCTCAGCATAAGACTTTTATACCTATCATGCTATTCCAGCCATTTTGGTTTGTCTCCAGCACCACCTTATTTTAATTTTTTGTAGTTATCTCTCTGCCTTTACTCACACCGTCTAACACTCTTGATCAGCTGCAGGGACTTGTTATTCAGCACTCCAGTCACACCAGTTGTTTGGTCTTTTGATCTCTATGCCTATAAATTCTGTGTCTTTTTGCTTCTCTCTTACTTCATCTGATAAAGGGGATACGCTCCGAAAGCTTGTGATTTCAAATAAACCTGTTGGACTATAACCTGAAAACTACATGAATATACCTTGACTGAAGACTCTGTAATGTCAGAGCAAAGGTTCAGGTTAACTGCACCATATTGCTTTACTGGCTTAGGTATCTTCAGTAGCCATCTGAGTGGAGATTTGGGAGCTTGGCTAAATATCTGATCCGAACAACAGTATCTCTGTCCTTTGTGTGCTGCCTCGCTGCTGATCATCTCACTTGCATGAACATTGACACAGTAGTGCCCCTTTGGCAAAACACTCCCCCAGCACTGATCCTCTGACAATGTGGTGCTCTCTCAGTGCTGACCATCTGACAGCACAACACTCCTTCAGCACTGAACTGAGCGTGTTAATCTGGATTTTAAATTCAGGCCTCTGAAGAGGAACTTGAACCCACAATTTTGTGACTTGAAAGTGCTGCCCACTGACCCACAGCAGAAGATGTGAATCACTTGACTACAAAATCCAACACCTCTTGAGTGGACTTTTGTCAGTTTGTTTTAATTTCTTTTTGTGCTTTCTCTATTTAGCATTTGACCTACCCATATCACAAGATGAACCAACTCCCTTCCCCAAGGAGGCCTCATCCCCAATCATTAATGTCTTTAATCTGATGGTTGGAGTTGTTAGGTTAATACAAGTTACTGTTTCTGTCTATCTCTGTGGTGTGAGGAGTGTTATATCCTTCAGGAGGCTGTTGAGCAGCTGCATATTTGCAAATGCTTAGTGCAGCTGAATGTATGTGAAGAATTCCAGGAATGTGGACAATGTAGCTTCCAGCTCTGAAAATCCATTTTAGTTCATTTTAATCATTTTGTTGAATGAACTTCCCCACTGTTCCGCTGGACTTAGCCTTCTCTGTCATTTTAAATAAATCCTCCCATGACTGATGACGAATCATGAGAGAGAATACATTGCAACATTCCACTGTGGAAGTAATGAGTGTTTAGTGTTTTCATTTGGAATTCTGTCTTACTGGAGCCCAGGAGTTGAGAGATCAGTGTGAGACAGTCAGTTTTCTTTCTGTTATTTTGAGAGCACAATGATGTTGCAGCGGTATTTGTAACCCAGACAGGCTGCTGCTGATCCCAAAATGGTGTAAGATGGGCACTTCCAGTGTATTGAATTTATAATATTGAATTGTAATTATTAACCTCACAAGCTGAGGTTAATGGGTTTGATCTTTATAGCTCTTATCATTTTTTCAGAGACCTGGGAACAAAATATTCAGGGCATATGACTTCTCAAAAGTATAGGCCAGAAGGACAGGGTGATGGGGTAGATTTGTTAGTATGCAATTGAGTAATAATGATAGTAAGAAATGATATTTGATTGCAGAATATGGAATCCATAGGAGTGAAGGTAAGCAGTAACAAGGGGAAAAAGATTCTGATGGAGGTAGTCCATAGGCCTTTAATTGTGGCTGTGCTGTCGGACAGAGAATAAATCAGGAGTTATTGAGGGTGTATACAAAAAGGCAGTACATTAGTCATGGGTGACTTTAAACTTCATGTAGATGAGGAAATTCATTGGCAGAGGTAGCCACAACGAAGAATTCATTGAGTATTTGGGACGTTTCCTCTAATAATATGTTGTAGTTCTAACTGGGCTATTTTGGACCTAGTGACGTGTAATGAAACAAATTAAGTAAATGAGCTCAGAATAAAAGATCCTCTAGGAAACAGGGACCATGACACAGTAAAATTTAGCCTTCAGTTTGAGAGTGAAATATGTGGGTATGAATCAACTGTGCAAAACTTAATTTCATTCTTATGCAATTACCCTTATTTATCCATTCTAGGAAAGGAACTTAGCAGAAAAGATTATTGAGAAACAATGGCAGACATTTATGAAAATAGTTCACAATCACAATGAGATGATACTATGGCTTTAAGAGGTGTATTTTGTCCATTTTTCCATGAAGAAAGATTGAGGCAGAGGTAGACAGCAGTCTGTTTCAAGTCAATAAAGTAAACAGTATGTGATGCCTTGTGATTTTTTTTAAGTTGGAACAATAGAAGTAGCCTGAATGGATGGGGTTAAACTCTGACATAGTTTAGCTTTCAGTAGCTGTTGGAGTTGTGAAAACTGCTACATTTCTCTTTCTGTCTTTGCTACAGTTAAAAGTTTGGTTTTTCTTCCTGCTGCTAGAATTGCATGAGAGATAACCTATTTTACTGAATTTGCTTTTGCCCAGATGTATTTATAGGATGTTACCATATTGAAACAGTTGCTGTGTGGTAGTTAAGTTACCTATTATTCTGTGGAGTTTTCCAATAGAGTTAAAGTTATGCCAATCTTTCTTTCTTCTTTAACCATTAGTGTATGAATAAAGTGAATTTTGTTTCAAGTTTGTATCAGAGATAATAGGAACTGCAGATGCTGGAGAATCCAAGATAACAAAGTGTGGAGCTGGATGAACACAGCAGGCCAAGCAGCATCTTAGGAGCACAAAAGCTGACGTTTCGGGCCTAGACCCTTCATCAGAGAGGGGGAGGGGGAGAGGGAACTGGAATAAATAGGGAGGGGGGGAGGTGGAACGAAGATGGAGAGAAAAGAAGAAAGGTGGAGAGGAAACAGACGGGTCAAAGAGGTGGGGATAGAGCCAGTAGAGGTGAGTGTAGGTGGGGAGGTAGGGAGGGGATAGGTCAGTCGGGGATGGCGGGTAGGTCAAGGGGGCAGGATGAGGTTAGTAGGAAGGAAATGGAGGTGGGGCTTGAGGTGGGAGGAGGGGATAAGTGAGTGGAAGAATAGGTTAGGGAGGTGGGGACGAGCTGGGCTCGTTTTGGGATGCAGTAGGGGGAAGGGGAGATTTTGAAGCTGGTGAAGTCCACATTGATACCATTGGGCTGCAGGGTTCCCAAGCGGAATATGAGTTGCAGTTCCTGCAACCTTCAGGTGGCATCATTGTGGCACTGCAAGAGGCCCAGGATGGACATGTCGTCTGAGGAATGGGAGGGGGAGTTGAAATGGTTCGCGACTGGGAGGTGCAGTTGTTTATTGCAAACCGAGCGGAGGTGTTCTGCAAAGTGGTCCCCAAGCCTCCGCTTGGTTTCCCCAATGTAGAGGAAGCCACACTGGGTACAGCAGATGCAGTATACCACATTGGCAGATGTGCAGGTGAACATCTGCTAGATGTGGAAAGTCTTCTCGGGGCCTGGGATGGGGGTGAGGGTGGAGGTGTGGGGGCAAATATAGCACTTCCTGGGGTTACAGGGGAAAGTGCTGGGTGTGGTGAGGTTGTAGAGTGTGGAGCGGACGAGGGAGTCATGGAGAGAGTGGTCTCTCCGGAAAGCGGACAAGGGTGGGGAGGGAAATGTCTTTGGTGGTGGGGTTGGAGTGCGATAGGATTCCCAAGCTTCAAAATCTACTCTTCCCCCTACTACATCCCAAATCCAGGCCAGCTTGTCCCCGCCTCCCTATCCTGTTCTTCCACTCACCTATCCCCTCCTCCCACCTCAAGCCGCACCCCCATTTCCATCCTACTAACCTCATCCTGCCCCCTTGACCTGTCCAACCTCCCCGGACTGACCTATCCCCTCCCTACCTCCCCACCTGCACTCACCTCTACCGGCTCCATCCCCGCCACTTTGACCTGTCTGTCTCCTCTCCACCTATGTTCTCCTCTATCGACCTTCAATCCGCCTCCCCCTCTCTCCCTATTTATTTCAGAACCCTCTCCCCATCCCCCTTTTCTGATGAAGGGTCTAAGCCCGAAACGTCAGCTTTTGTGCTCCTGAGATGCTGCTGGGCCTGCTGTGTTCATCCAGCCTCACACCTTGTTTCAAGTTTGATAGTTTGACCAATTCAATTGCATCCAGAACACAACTTGCCTTTAAAAAAAAAGGTAGGGTTTAGGCTATGTCCTTGACATATTTGAGGGGGCTTGGACTGGCCCATAAGAACAAGAAAGATATATTACAATGAGGAAGAGGGATTTGAAGAAGAGGATAAACGAAGCTTGGGTATCCAAGGAAATTAAGAATAGCATCAAGTTGGAAGAGAAAGCATATAATGTATCTTAAGATTAGTGGTAAACCAAAGGGTTGGGAAAGTTTATAAAAAATAACAGTTGGCTTTATATATAGACAGGGTGGTTAAATAGGCATTTGGCACGCTCAGTCCTTGGAACATAGGAGTTGGGAAGTCATGATGAGGTTGTACAGGACATTGGCGAGGTCTCTTCTGGAATACTATAGCCAGTTCTGGTCCTCCAGTTGTAGGAAGCATATTGTTAAGCTGGTGAGGGTCAGAAGAGATTTACCAGGATGTTGCCAGTTTTGGAAGGTTTGGGTTATAAAGAAAGGTTGGATAGGCTGGGACTTTTTTCACTGGAGCGTAGGAGGTTGTGAGATGACGTTATGTAAGTTATAAAAGGATGAGGGGTATAGATACAGTTAATGGTAGTTGTCTTTTCCGTAGAATGGAGAATTTCAAGTTTAGGGGACACATTTTTAAGGTGAGAGGAGAAAAAGATATGAAGGTCAAATTTTTTAGACAGAGGATGGTTCGCATGTCGAATGAACTTCCTGAGGAAGTGATGGATTTGGGTACAATTACGATGTTTAAAAGACATTTGGATAAATACATGAGTGGGAAAGGTTTGGAACGATATGGGCCAGGAGCAGGCAGGTGGGTCTTGTTTAGCTTGCGATCAAGCTTGGCTGGTTGGACTGAAGGGTCTGTTTCCATGCTGTATGACTCTATGACTCTATGTCAACAAATATAATAAGTCAGAGTAAAATTTGTGGGTGAACTAGCAAGTAATATTGGCACAGACTGCCAAAACTTTTTCAAATATATATCAAAAGGAAGACAGAGGCCAAAGGGAACATAGAACAATCGCTTAGAGAATGAGGGCTAGGGAAATAATAATGGGGATTCAGAAAGTGGAAATGAGGTTGAATAAATACTTTACATCAGTTTTCACAGTAGAGGATATGAATAGCATTCTAACAATACTAAATAATCAAGGTCCAGAGGAGTAGAGGAATACATACAATAACTATCACGAGAGAAAAAGTGCTCGGGAACCTAATGGGGCTAGAGGCTGATAAGCCCCCTACACTTTTTTTTATTTGTTTATGGGACGACTGCGTCTCTGGCCGGGCAGCATTTATTGCCCATCTTTAATTACCCAGAGGGCAGTTAAAAGGCAACCACATTGCTGTGGGTCTGGAGTCACATAGGCCAGACCAGGTAAGGATGGTAGTTTCCTTCCTTAAAGGACATTAGTGAACCTGATTGGGTTTTTCCTGACAATTGACAATGGATTCATAGTCATCATGAGATTCCTAATTCCAGATATTTACTGAGTTCAAATTTCACCATCTGCCGTGGTGGGATTTGAACCCAGGCCCCAGAATGTTACCTTGGTCTCTGGATTAACAGTCCAGTGATAATACCACGAGGTCATTGCCTCCCCTGACTGTGTCCTAGGGTTTTAAATGAAATCTGAAGCACAAAGGGAGATGAGAATCCTAATTCAGGTCTCTCTTAAGGTAACGTGCAGGTTCAGTTGGCAGTTAGGAAGGCAAATACAATGTTAGCATTCATTTTAAGAGGGTTGGAATACGAGACCACATGTACTGTTGAGGCTCTATAAGGCTCTGATCATACCCCATTTGGAATATTGTGAGCAGTTTTGGCAACCAATGAAAAAGGAAGGATGTGCTGGCATTGGAGGGAGTCCAGAGGAGGTTTATAAGAATGATCCCGGGGTGGAAAGGCTCTTCATATAAGGAGCGGTTAAGGACTCTGGGTCTATACTGATGGAGTTGAGAAGGATGGTGGGAGGGTGCGTTGGGGGGTGGGGGGGGGGCAGGTGGTGCGGATCCAATTGAAACTTAAAGAATACGGAGAGGTCTGGATAGGGTAGATGTGAAGAAGATGTTTCCACTTGTAGGAGAGACCAGAATCCATGGGCACAGCCTCAGAGAGAAAGAATGTCCCTTTGGCACTGTGACAAGGAAGAATTTCTTCAGCCAGAGGGTGATGAATCTGTGGCAGTGATTTCCACAAAGGGCTGTGAGGCTAAGTCATTTGGTGTCTTTAAGACAGAGACAAATAGGTTCTTGAATTGAAGGGGTTCATGAGTTACAGGAAGGAGGTAGAAGAATGAGGTTGAGAAACATGCCAGCCATGATCAAATGGTAGAGTAGACTCGAGGGCTGAATGGCCTAATTCTGCTCCTATATCTTATGATCTAACGAAGCAGCAACACCCAGATATTGGATGCACTAGTTGTAATACTCCATGAATCCTTAGATTCTGGAAAAGTCCCAGAGGATTGGCAAACTGCCAATGCCATACCCTTATTCAAAAAGGGAGGAAGGCTGTCGGCCAGTTAGCTTAATATCTGTCATTGGGAAAATGTTAGTCTTATACAAAGAATGAAATACAACATTTAGCCATGTTCAATATGATCAAGCTGAGTCAGCATGGCTACATGAGGGGAAATCATGCCTGACATTTATTAGACTTCTCTCTAGTTGAATATATCTTTCCAGATCTGCCCTGCTCTTGAAGACACTGTTCAGAGAATGTCGTGGTTCTCGGGAGCCACTGAAGCTCAGTGGTAGGTGATAGGAATTCTTTCTGTTGGAGGTAGTCATTGGCTGGCACTTCTAAGGAGTCAGTGTCGCCCACATATGGCAGTCCAGGTTTTGATAGGTGCCCTTGCACTCCAGCTCTGTCCTGGCCTGTCATGAAGGTACCTATTTATTCTGAAGTAGTGACCACCAGTTCCGGTCATGTTGGTACAAGTGGGTATGGGCCATTTGAGGGTGAAACAACTAAACTTGACTAAACCAGAACTTCACTGAATAGACACAGGCCAACCACACAGTGAATAGACAACAGACCCTAAGACATTTCCTTTCTGTCATCCAGGATTGCTGTGGCTAATTCTGACTGTAAGTTGTGCAGCGGTACAGATTTGGTCACTGCAGTGAAAGCTGAGATCCTCTGACCTATACAGGACTCTGGACTGATATGGTTTTGATTAACAGGCTCATGACTTTCTAAAGATCGAAGCCAGCTTCCAAGACTGGCAGTGCAAAAAACCCCCAGCCCAAGTTTCTGAGTTTTACTACCTTTAGGTTAAAGCGTTGAGTAAACGGGTCTTCTTCAACTGTGTTCAGCTCAAACTTAGTCATAGCTCTTTTGAAACAGTGAGTGCAATGTACAGAGAGAACACCACTTCCCTCTGGGGGTTATTACCCTCATTTAGGGTCATAAACACTGGGTGAACTTTTCACTGAAGGTAACAACACATAACCACCATCTTCAAAATTCTCTCTTGTGCAAGGGAAAACTGCCATCATCAAGAGATTTCCCTTAATTGTTCACATAGATCAATTATTTATTGGGTCATGGTGGCATCGTATTGTGTAGGTAAGGAGTGGCCCAGATTATCTTCTATACCCTTCACCCTCTAAATACTAAGTGTCACCAAACTGCTCTGTTGAGAAATTGTTGCAGAAGTAGAAAGAGCAAGACAAAATTTGAGAGAACTTCTCCTAGATTCCTCCTGGCTGCTTCAGTACTAACACATGAGCCAAATGGCCCGGTGCAAATGTTGGACAGAGTAACAGCTTAACTCGTGATCCCACGTTCTCAGTCCTCCCCTCTCTCCTTTTCTCCACTTCTGTTTTATCTAGCCCTCTTGTTTACTTTCTTCTCCCTGTTTCTTACTTTTCTTTTATTCCTTTTTTCCTCTGTTTTCTCTATTTTTATTCACCTCATGTCTGTTTGCTGTGGACTGATTGATCATTGTGATATGTCAACAATTCTATTAATGTGCTATCATATTACTAGCAGGATAGTCAAAGCCAATCAAAATGGACCTGGGTCCTTATTGCATTCAATGGTTCTGATATTCATGCTGCTATCAATCTTGTGTCCTGAGTTGTGTAAAGTATAGATAAAACAGTCTGTACATTGGCATGGTGTCCTCTAGGCATGATTCAGTTAGACACTGCTTAAAATATAATGGCTATGATCACCAGTTTATTCTATGAAATTTTTGGCGCTAAGACTATCTGACTAACCATCCGTTGAATTTTGTTCTTGTGGTTTCAGTTGTTCTGAGTCTAGGATCACATTCCTCTGATCTCTAACCTGTGATACTCTTTTTAGTAAAACATTTGCTGGTCCTGCAGATTGCCATCCATTGACTCTAAATGTACATCCCTGTGCAGAGATCTGTGTGCTGTCCAAACATGTATTTATAGGTAACAGTGAATGTGCCCAAGCAGGTCTGTATAGTTAACTGTGTGCAAGGCCCTTAGTATGTGCAGACCCAGATGATTGGAAAATTGCTGTTGTAACCCCCTTGTTTAAGAAAGGATCAAGGCAAAAGATGGAAAATTATAGGCCGATTAGCCTAACCTCGGTTGTTGGTAAAATTCTAGAATCCATTGCTAAGGATGAGATTTCTAAATTTCTGAAGTGCAGGGTCAGATTAAAACAAGTCAGCATGGTTTTAGTAAGGGGAGGTCGTGCCTGACAAACCTGTTAGAATTCTTTGAAGAGGTAACAAGTATGTTAGACCAGGGAAACCCAGTAGATATTATCTATCTAGACTTCCAAAAGGCCTTTGATAAGGTGCCTCACAGGAGGCTGCTGAACAAGGTGAGGGCCCATGGTGTTTGAGGTGAGCTACTGGCTTGGATTGAGGATTGGCTGTCTGACAGAAAGCAGAAAGTTGGGATAAAAGGCTCTTTTTCGGAATGGCAACCAGTGACAAGTGGTGTCCCGCAGGGTTCAGTGTTGGGGCCGCAGCTATTCACTTTATATATTAATGATTTGGATGAAGGGACTGGGGGCATTCTTGCGAAGTTTGCCGATGGTACGAAGCTAGGTGGACAGGCAGATAGTACTGAGGAGGTGGGGAGGCTGCAGAAAGATTTAGACAGTTTAGGAGAGTGGTCCGGGAAATGGCTGATGAAATTCAATGTGAGAAAATGCGAGGTTTTGCACTTTGGCAAAAAGACTACAGGCATGGACTATTTTCTAAATGGTGAGAAAATTCGTAAAGCTGAAGTCCAAAGAGATCTGGGAGTGTTGGTCCAGGATTCTCCAAAAGTTAACTTGAAGGTAGAGTCCGTGATTAAGAAAGCGAACGTAATGTTGTCGTTTATCTCAAGAGGGTTGGAATATAAAAGCAGTAATGTGCTTCTGAGGCTTTATAAAGCTCTAGTTAAGCCCCATTTAGAATACTGTGTCCGATTTTGGGCCCCACACCTCAGGAAGGACATACTGGCTCTGGAGCGTATCCAGCAGAGATTCACATGGATGATCCCTGGAATGGTAGGTTTAACGTATGATGAACAGCTAAGGCTCCTGGGATTGTATTCATTAGAGTTTAGAAGGTTGAGGGGAGATCTAATAGAAACTTACAAGATAATATATGGCTTAGAAAGGGTGGACGCTGGGAAGTTGTTTCCGTTAGGCAGGGAGACTCGGACCCGTGGGCACAGCCTTAGAATTAGAGGGGGTAAATTTGAAATGGAAATGAGATAACATTTCTTCAGCCAGAGAGTGGTGGGCTTGTGGAATTCATTGCCACGGAGTGCAGTGGAGGTCGGGACGTTGGATGCCTTCAAGGCAGTGATCAACAAATTCTTGATCTCAGAAGGAATCAAGGGCTACGGGGAGAGTGCAGGGAAGTGGAGTTGAAATGCCCATCAGCCATGATTAAAATGGCAGAGTGGACTTGATGGGCCGAATGGCCTTACTTCCACTCCTATGTCTTATGGTCTTATATACATTGATAACTTGGCATGTGTGTGCATGTGGAGATAAATACACACCAGTGGGTGTATAATCTTCTGTGTATTATATACGAAATTAAATGTGCCTCCCTACTGAAATTTATAGGCATTGAGATTGAAGATTGTTGGCACTCAACTAACTTTCCACCATCCATAGATAGTAGGAACTGCAGATGCTGGAGAATCTGAGATAACAAGGTGTGGAGCTGGATGAACACAGCAGGCCAAGCAGCATCAGAGGAGCAGGAAAGCTGATGTTGGGGCCTAGACCCTTTTTCTGAAGAAGGGTCCAGGCCCGAAACATCAGCTTTCCTGCTCCTAAGATGCTGCTTGGCCTGCTGTGTTCATCCAGCTCCACACCTTAATATCTCTTTCCTCCATCCATGTCTGTTTTGGCCTTGGTGCTATCCAGTATTTTGCCCTTTGTAGCAGACTTAGTTTATTGGCATTTGTTGGAGGGTCAGCGCTGAGGGAGCGTTGCACCATTGGAGGGTCAGCACTGAGGGAATACCACACGGTCGGTGGGTCAGCGCTGAGGGAATGCCACACGGTTGGAGGGTCAGTGCTGAGGGAATGCCACACGGTCGGAGGGTCAGTGCTGAGGGAGTGCTGCCCGTTCCATTGGTTTATTTAGTTGTTCAAGATCTCACTGTTTTATATGCAACAAGTAATTTTTCCAGGTGTCTTTGACAATATTCTTTTCTGTTCAAATCACAAAAAGCTGTGAACTGGTAATTCATCCCAGTGATGTTAATGGGATCTTATAGTCACAATTCATTGCAGTCTTTTGCTGGATGCTGATTGCTGTCAGGTTACAAAGAAATACAAACGCAGTGCTTCTCCCACACCTTGTCCTCTTGCAACTCCATTGCTGGTTGAGTTACTGTAAAGGGCAGTGATACATCAGTTGTTCTGTTATTGGACCGTACCTGGGATTTTGTGTTGTCCCCAGTAGGCTGGTTTATTTACAGAAGAGATAATTATAAAAATGAATTGGCAGTTTTCTCCTTTGATCCGTACATTTTACTGCGTCTGGCGCCAATGGTCCTGATTGAAGTCCAAGGTCGTTAATTCCTTATGATTCAATGAATTTCTTAATATGGCTAGTGGAATTTGGAGTTTGTGGAGCTTTAGTATTTCACAACTACCCACAGCTCAATATTCACAGCCAGCGGCCATGCTGGAGGGCAATTTCGTGTTCCTCACACTCTTAGTATGGACTTACAACATTATTTCACAACAATCATTTGTTAACTAACCCCAGCCTGTCCCTGTCCCTGAATTGGGAGTGTTTGATGAGAACAATGTGGAGGACGCTTCACCCTGTATCTACCCATGTGCTGTACCTGTCCTGGGAATTTATGATGGGGGCAGTGTAGAGGGAGATTTATCCTGTATTCAACCCCATGCTGTCTCCATCCAGACATTCTAGGAGTCAAAATCTGGGTGCAAAGCATTGATTTCCCCTGCACTGACAACATTGACTGTGAGTGTTTAATCTTGTTTCGTCTGTGTTTGTAGCATTTTGGACTTCAACGATATATCTTTCTATTCCTGACCACGAGGTTGATTAAACCCTTTTGTGTGGAGGATGTTGATATGAACTTGGCAGATGGTTTGTTTTGATGCAGTAGGGAGTGATTCTGGACTAATTGTCTTCTGAAAGTCTTGTTTGAAATGTTATTACTGAATATCCTTTTAGCAATATAGTAGAAGCTGACGTCACGGTTAGCAAGGAGATGTTGTGAATACAAAATGTTTTTGCATTGTTGGACCTGCTGAAAGTATTAATTTACCTGCTGTACCTGGATCATGTTTGTCATGGCACCTTTCTTCCCGTACCTCATTTGCTCGGCAAGCAACCTGACTGGGTGTATTTTAAGATAATAAAGTGTGAAGCTGGATGAACACAGCAGGCCAAGCAGCATCTCAGGAGCACAAAAGCTGACGTTTCGGGCCTAGACCCTTCATCAGAGAGGGGGATGGGGTGAGGGTTCTGGAATAAATAGGGAGAGAGGGGGAGGCGGACCGAAGATGGAGAGAAAAGAAGATAGGTGGAGAGGAGAGTATAGGTGGGGAGGTAGGGAGGGGATAGGTCAGTCCGGGGAAGACGGACAGGTCAAGGAGGTGGGATGAGGAAATGGAGGTGCGGCTTGAGGTGGTATGCTTGGCCTGCTGTGTTCATCCAGCTTCACACTTTGTTACCACCTACAACTTCCTCTGCAAGCCACTTATCATCCTGACTTGGAAATATATAGCTGTTCCTTGTGTGTCACTGGGTTAAAATCCTGGTATTCCCTCCCTAACAGTATTGTGGGTCCACCTACAGCACATGGACTGCAGCAGTTCAAGAAGGCATCTCAACACCACCTTTTCAAGGGCAACTAGAAATGAACAATAAATGCGAGCCCAGTCATCAACACTCATGTCCCACAAACAAATTTGAAAAAGTGCTATTAAAATGCAGGTCTTCACTCCTTTGCGAAGCATTTGTTGTTCCTCTGTGTTGCTTTAAGTCTGGAGTGAGAACACACTGCTGTCTTGCAGAATTCAGTTTGTAGGCAGCTGAATCCAGTATGCCCCCACCCAGTCATTGTGTAAATGTCACAGTTAAAAGATTTGCATCAGGCCCCACTGATGAATAAATCCTCCATCAGTGTGTTGTTAGCAGTCTGAAACACCTGACAATACCAACTGTGATTAAAACTTTATAGATCCTCAAACATTATAAAAACACCAGAAACCTATTCCATGATTCAAATAACAGTTTCAGATCAAAAACACTTGACCTATTTCAGTGCAGTTCCGGTAACAACATCCATAATATTCAGAAGCAGACCTTTAAGAATATGAGATTATACCTCTGGAAAGTGTTGCTTGGTATGAACACCTGCAATGGGAAATGTTCAGCCCAACTTAGTCTCTGACCAGTCAGCTTAAAAAACTTTGATTTATGTTGCATATCGCAGAATCTGAGCATTCTGTCACAATGCCCTCTCTGCTATTCTCTCTGTGGGGGAGGTGCAAATAAAGTTGTTCAATGAGACTGTAGCTGAGTACGAATTAGTCCTATTCGGAGCAATACATAACAATCTACATTCAAATGTGATAATACAGAGCTGTGAGCGAGATTTGGAATTCTGGTGGGAATATGTAGTTGAGGTAGAAAATCATTCTTGATCTTATGCAATGGTGGAGCAAGCCCAAAAGACCCAATGCCTTTTCCTGCTCCTGCTTAAGTACCAAGTCCCTACTCATTGGAAGGTGCAATGGTGATGGAGCAAATGGGGGAGAGACAGAAAAATACAAAACAATGAGGGTAGAGATGAGAAGTGGGGATCTAGCAGACTTTTGTCTTGAGCCTTGTGAATGGAATTCTGAAAAACCCCGGGTCTGAACATCAAATAGATACTGAACAAAGTGAAAAAGCGAGAGAAAGAGCGGGGGGGAGACCGGGGCTTTGCAAACGTTAATTATTAACCCTTTGCTTTTTCACAGTAAGCTGTATATCAGCTACTTACAAGGATAGGTCAAACAAAACACATTAAGTCAATATAAGAACCATCAAATATTAAAATACACCCAGTGATAATGGGAACTGCAGATGCTGGAGAATCCAAGATAACAAAGTGTGGGCTCCATCCCCGCCTCTTTGACTTGTCTGTCTCCTCTCCACCTATCGTCTCCTCTGTCTACCTTCTGTCCGCCTCCCCCTCTCTCCCTATTTATTTCAAAACCCCCTTCCCCTCCCCCTCTCTGATGAAGAGTCTAGGCCCGAAACGTCAGTTTCTCTGCTCCTGTGATGCTGCCTGGCCTGCTGTGTTCATCCAGCTCTACACCTTGTTATCTTAGATGGAAGTGGTCATGGGTTTGAAAGGTGCTGTCTGAGGATCTTTAGTGAATTTCTGCAGTGTGTCTTGTAGATGGTGCACACTGCTCCTACTGAGCGTAGGTGGCGGAGGGAGTGGATGCTTGTGGATGTTGTGCCAATCAAGCGGGTTGTTTTGACCTGGACGGTGTCAAGCTTCTTGAGTGTTGTTGGAGCTGCACCCATCCAGGCAAGTGGGGAGTATTCCATCACACTCCTGACTTGTGCCTTGTAGATGATTGATAGCCTTTGAGGAGTCAGGAGGTGAGATACACGCCACAGTATTCCTAGTTTCTGACCTGTTGTAGCCACTGTTTTTATACGGAAAGTAAAGTTGAGTTTCTGGTCAATGGTAACCCCTAGGATATTGATAGTGAGGGATTGGTAATACTGTTGAATGTCAAGAGATGGTGGTTAGATTGTCTCTTATTTGTGATGGTCATAGTTTGGTATTTGTGTTACTTATCAGAATGTCCGAACTGTTACCATGAGACTGTAAGACATAGGAGCAGAAATTAGGCCATTCAGCCCATTGAGTCTGCTCCATCATTCAATCATGGCTGATAAGTTCCTCAATCCCATTCTCCTGCTTTCTCCCTGTAACTCTTGATCCCGTTGACAGCCAAGAACCGATCTATCTCAGTCTTAAATATACTCAGTAACCTGACCTTCACAGCCTTCTGTGACAGTGAATTCCACAGATTCACCACTCTCCAGCTGAAGAAGTTTCACCATATCTCTGTTCTAAAGGGTCTTCTGTTTACTCTAAGGCTTTGCCCTTGGGTTTTAGTGTCTCCTGCCATAGGAAACATCTTCCCAATGTCCACACTGTCCAGACTGTTCAGTATTCTGTAAGTTTCAATTAGATCCCCTCTCATTCTCCTAACCTCAATCAACTCGGGATCCAGAGTCCTCAAAAGTTCCTGAAATGTTAATCCAATTCCGGGGTCATTCTCCTGAACCCCCTCTGGACCACTGCAGGGCCAGTACATCCTTCCTGAGGCATGGGGCCCAAAATTACGCACCATGCTCTCAATGTGATCTGACCAAAGCTTTATAAAGCCTCAGAAGTACATCCCTGCTTATCTATTTCAGTCCTATCAAAGTAAATGGCAACATTGTATTTACCTTCCTAACTACTGACTCAACCTGCAAGTTTATCTTAAGAGCATCCTGGACTAGGACACCTAAGTCCCTTTGCACTTCAGGTTTCTGAATTTTTTCCCCTTTTTGAAAATAGACTGTGCCTCTATTCTTCCTACCAAAGTGCATGACTTCACATTTTCCCACATTGTATTCCATCTGCCACTTCTTTGCCCACTCTCCTAACCTGTCTAAATCCTTCTGCAGCCTCCCCATCTCCTCCAATACTACCTGTCCCTCCACTTTGTATCACTGGCAAACCTAACCTCAGTTCCTTCATCTAGATCATTAATGTATAAAGTGAAAAGTTGTGGGCCCAACACCAACCCTTGTGGAACACCCCTAGTCATTGGCTGCCATCCTGAGAAAGACCCTTTTATCCCCACTCTCTGCTTTCTGCCAGACAGCCAATCTCCTATCCATGCTAGCACCTTGCCTCTAAAACCATGGGCTGTTTTCTTACTCAGCAGTATCCTGTGCAGTACCTTGTCAAAGGCCTTCTAGATGTCCAGGTAGATAACATCCATTGGCTCTACTTCGCCTAACTTGCTGATTACCTCTTCAAAGAATTCTAACAGATTTGTCAGGTATGAAACTCTGCTGACTTTGCCCTATATTACCATAGACGTGCAACTGCTTATAAATCTCATGCTTCACAACAGACTCCACAATCTTACCAACAACCAGACTAGTCCACCTGTAATTTCCCATCTTGTGCCTTACTCTCTTCTTAAACGGGTTTGGGTGGGGGGGTGGGGGGGAGGGGCAAGGGAGCCGTGTTGTATTAATGATTTTTCCAGTCCTCTGAGATCCTCCCTGATTCCAGTGATTCCTGAAAGGTCATTGCTAATGCCTCCACTATCTCTTCAGATATCTCCTTCGGAACCCTGGGGTGTAGTTAATCTCGTCCAGGTGATTTATCCACCTTCAGACCTTTTTCTAGCACCTTCTCCTTGGTGATAGTCACCATACTCACCTCGGCCCGCCCCAACTCTCTTGAATGTTTGGATATTGCTCATGCCTTCCACCATGAAGACTGTTGCAAAGTACTTATTCAGTTTCTCAGCCATTTCTTTGTTCCTGTTACAATACTTGCTCCTTGTCTCTCTGAACTTCTGTAGGAGCAATTTATCTAATTCTCTTTCCACCTTCTCGTCTAAAGTTTATAAAAATAAGTTGTTAAAACCTATTACTTACTTCAATTTGAAGAAATGAAGGTCTTTATTAAAGTAATGTGAGTACAGGACCCTGCACTCACGAGAGGTGAACTCATTGAAAATTTCATCTGAAGACCAGACTCTGTATAATTGTTAGTTCCTTCTTGCCATCTTTTCCTCACTAATTCGATCTGTTCCATGCCCCTAGAGCCTATGGTTGGCTGTTTATTGAATTGTGCCTTGTGTGTGCCTGCTGCTTGAGTGTATGGCTTTCAGTAGATTTAATCCCTTCGACTCCCACTCGGCATGTGGCGGGGAAAGCCTTATTCTTGTGTTTTTGGCCATGGCCAGCATTTGACCTTGAGAACATAAAACATAGAACAGCATAGCACAGTACAGGCCCTTTAGCCCACAATGTTGTGCCAAACTTCTACTCTAAACCTAAGGTCTATCTAACCTCCATCCCTACCTTATACTATTATCCATATGCCTATCTAATAGCCGCTTAAATGCTCTAATGAGGCCGATTGCACTCTCCTCTCTGGCAATGTATTCCACACCCCTACCACACTCTGAATAAAGAATCTCCTTCTGATGACTCCCCTGTGTCTACCTCCACTCACTTTAAAACTATGCCCCCTCGTAATAACTACCTCCACCCTAGGAGAGTTTGTGTGTCAGGATGTGTTCAGTTTCCAGAATGGAATTTAAACTGGGGAGACAGTGAATTTGTCTTTGGTATGAATAAAAACAAAGACAAAAGAGTGTTGGCTGAAGTGAAATTTACAAAAGGCAGAATGTGGGAGACCAGTCAGGAAAGCCTTGGTCAAGTCTAGAGGTAATAAAGGTACCAAGGAAGGTTTCAGTAGCAAATAAATGGGGAGAGAGGAGTGGAGTTGCCGGGGTGGTGTGGAGATGGTGGTGGATGGTCTTGGTGATTGTATAATTTGTCATTGTCAGATATTTACCTCTTGAAGTGTGGCACTAATTTTGCAAGCAGTTTGCTTCAGTCTCAGTTCCCAAGTCTTTAATTCTTTTTCTCACTTTTCTTTTAAATACTTCATGCTTCAATCACTTAATAATTCAGTACTTGCAATAATCCTCTCAAGAAATTCCCAAAACTGCCCTCTCAGCTACAGTTTAAACTGTTTACATCTTATAACTGATTCCTCAAAAAATCTTCCCTAATTTAGTCAAATAATTTTAAAATTTTCAATTCAAGTCCCTTTTGCCTGCTTTGCTGTAGGAGAGAGAATTTCCATATTTCAGGTTTCTCCATCTTACAGCGTGAACTGTTGCTCAACTGACTTTCTATCCTCAGTGCTACATTTCCTCCTCGATCATCTCTTTGAACTTTTGAATCTCGTGAACATCTGATGAATCCCTGCTGAAAATCCACACATTGCAAACATTCCATTCTCTTCAACAATCAACCACCTCCTTCAAACTTGTTAAATGGAAAATACAGTTCTTTTTAAATAAATGTGTCAAATGGGAACTCAGAAGAATTGTTTTATTAAAGCAAAAAGATATTTCAATGGCATCACGTAGGCAGAAAATGAGATAAAGGTGATGTGGTGAGTCAGGAAGCAGGAATTAGAAGAGGGATCACATTTAAAACATGATCAGGAGTGACAGGATGTTATGATTGAGGGAAGTGAGTAGGATAGGAGATCTGAGATCCTCGGCAACCTTGGGAGAGGCCATGACATTGATATGATCTTGGCCATGATATTCCATCCAGGAAACTGAACACATCCTGACACACAAACTGAATTTGCAGGCTTTGGGAGAAAGGTCAAATGCTGACTATGGTCAAAGACATAAGAACATGGTATTTCCCCACACTTCAAAGCGGGAGAGTCAAAGCGTGTGAATCCACTAAAGGCCACACATTCAAGCTGAAAGATCATACAAAGCATTCCTAAAACCTATACTGGTGACTGTTCAAGAAGCATTTGATCTTAAAATTCTCATCCTTATTTTCAAATATTTGTAGATCACATCTTTTCCTATCTCTGGAATCTCCATTGGAATCTCCTTCAGTCCTTCATGATATTTACTGTTCTCTAATTCTGCCCTTTTGACCATTCCTGATTTTAATCACTCCACTATTGGTGGCCTTGCCTTTAGCCTGAGTCTCAAGATCTGAAATTTCCATTCTGAGGAAGGGTCACTGGAACCGAAACATTAACTCTGTTTATTCCATCACAGATGCTGCCAGACCTGCTGAGCTTTTCCAGCAACTTTGTTTTTGCTTTGAAATTTCCTTTCTAAATCTCTGCTGCACCTATTGTTCTCCCCTTAAGATGTTTCTTCAGATAATGGCTTTTTGCTATGCCATTGAACATGTACCATATAATCCTTCATAAGGCTCAAATTTTGTTTCAATGATAAACACCCCTTTCATAGCATCTTGGATATTTTACTATTTTGTTGAAATAGACAAACACAGGACCATGGGGAGAGAGCATGGCAGTGGGATTAGTTTGGGGATTCATTGCTGGGGGAGAGAGCAGAGCAGTGGGATTAGTTTCGGGATTCATACAGGACTATGGGAAGAGAGCAGGGCAGTGGGATTAGGTTGAGATTGATAACAGTAATAATGTTTAAAACTATAGTCTCTAACATAAATCATGTGAGGTTCTTCAGAGGAACATTGAGAAAAGTGACATTAAGGTGCACCTCTGTACGCAGTAAGATTCCATAAACAGCAATGTGATAATGATCAGACAATCTGTTTTTGGAATGATGAATGAGGAATTAATGTTGGTCCTAGATCACCAGTGAAAACTCCTCTGCACCTCGTTTTGGTCTCATTGATATCTGTATCCTTCTGAGGTGGTGGACCTTGGTTTAATGTCTCATTAGAAAGATAGTGCCGCACTGGGGAAGGCTTTCAGCAGCAGAGAAGCTGAGGGCAGATCTAGAGTTGATTTTATGTTAAAGAAGTGAAATCAGTAATCTAAGTAATGGTTTAGATGGACGGTCAGCGCTCATCTCAGAATTACAATGAGGTTTCGCACAGTCTGAATTAGTATCAGACAGTTTCCAGTGACACAGATGGAACCAGGAGCCGAAGAGCAGAGGCATTAGTAGGGATGAAAACATTACCTTCAGTCCTCTTAAAATTCTAGAGCTACAGGGAATAAGTGGGGCAGTCTAGTCAGTTTGTAATTCATCAAGCATTTTTGGACTAATTCCTATTTAAACTGCATAAAGTGCAGGAGGATGCAGATGTTGCAGTAACTATGCAGTTATCCAGGAGTCTCATCTGTCAACCTGTACATGTGTAAATGGAAGACTGTGCATATCTGTGTCAGTAATTTATTGTTTGATGCATTCTGAGTCTGTTGTGGCCACCATGGGCAAAATACACCTTACTTATGTTATATGCCTTTTGTGTCACATTTAAATCATCATCCTGTTGTGGACTCCATCTGTGTCAGGCCAGAATGCATCATACCCCACCCTGGTACAACAGAGAGCTTTGGCTGCTTCTCAGAGTTCATCCACACAATAATGTGGAAGTTTCACAGAGTTACTATTCCACTTTACTGACACTCCACTCCCAACACTGGAATCAGATTCTTGTGGACTATTTCCCATTACTAATCTTTCAGGATGTCCCATCTTGCCTTTGACATTCTTTGGTGACTAATTTCCTGACTGACGAACTATTTTAATAATTTCTGGCTATATGTCAGTATCCGGTGTAAGGAGACATCCACTTGAGGAATATCCTTTTCTACCTAGTCTCAGTGTATATGTGGAACTGTTGGTTAAGGGAGCTGAATGAGACTTTACTGAGCCTAGCCAAGGCACCCTGTTAAATGGGGATTTGTATATCAGAATTACTGAACTCACAGGATAGAAACTAGGGACACTTATGAATATGGAGGAGGGAACATTGACTCTCTTTCTTTAACACACTGTCACAATTGCAGAAAATATTTTTATTTCTTAGAACAGATCGTTATCACCCTTCAATTAAAATGTAATTCACTAGAAAATGATGCAGTTAATTATCAAGGTTTTTGTGAGTGAAAAAACAATTTTGTGACCTGCTAATCCTGAGAAAAATAATAAAAGTGCACCAGTAAGCATGCACAAGTAGGGTAAAGAATTTAAAAGGAAAGACGGTGGGTGTCTAGTGTGAACAGGAAAATAAAAGCACAGGTAGTATAAAAGTTCTTAGAGTCATAGAACATGGAAATGCACCCTTCAATCCAACTCGTCTGCGCTGACCAGACATCCAATCTGATCTAGTCCCATTTGTCAGCATTTGGCCCACTTCCCTCTAAACCTTTCCTATTCATAGACCCATCAGATGCCTTTTAAATATTATAATTGTAGCAGCCTCCACCACTTCCTCTGGCAGCTCATTCCATACATGCACCACTCTCTGCATTAAAAAATTACCCTTCAGGTCCCCTCTCAACTTAAACCTATGCTCTCTAGTTTTGGACTCCCCCCTCCCTAGGAAAAAGACATTGGCTCTTCACCCTATCTGTGCCCCACATGATTTTATAAACCTCTATAAGGTCACCCCTCAGCCTCTGATGTCCCAGGGGAAAAAAGCCCCAGCCTATTCAGCCTCTCTCTATAGCTCAAACCCTCCAGCCCTAGCAGTACCGTTGTAAATCTTTCCTGCACTCTTTCAAGTTTAACAACATCCTTCCTGTGGAAGGAACACCAGAATTGTATGTAGTTTTCTAAAACTGGCCTCACCAAAGTCCTGTACAGCCACAACATCACACGCCATCTCCTGTATTCAGTGATCTGTATTTAGCCATGATTGAATGGTGGAGCAGACTCGATGGGCTGAAATAGCCTAATTTCTGCTAATTTTTTATGGTCTTATGGTCTTCTGCTCTGACCAATGGAGGCAAGCATACCAAATGCCTTCCTCACCATCCTGTCTACTTGCAATTCCACTTTCAAGGAACTATCCACCTGCACCTCTAGGTCTTTTTGTTCTGTGAAACTCCACAGGGCTCTACCTTTAAGTGTATAAGACCTACCCTGGTTTGCTTTACCAAAATGCAACACCTCCCTTGCTTAATAATAAAGTGTGAAGCTGGATGAACACAGCAGGCCAAGCAGCATCTCAGGAGCACAAAAGCTGACGTTTCAGGCCTAGACCCTTCATCAGAGAGGGGGATGGGGTGAGGGTTCTGGAATAAATAGGGAGAGAGGGGGAGGTGGACCGAAGATGAAGAGAAAAGAAGATAGGTGGACAAGAGAGTTGCAGTGGGAGAGAGATTCCCTGAGGTTGGTCCGGAGGGAGGAGGGTAACTTCTTCAGGTTAGGCATCCCTGGAAGAGGCTTCGCAGTGAGGTTAAAATTGCATCAGAGATAATGGGAACTGCAGATGCTGGAGAATCCAAGATAATAAAGTGTGAAGCTGGATGAACACAGCAGGCCAAGCAGCATCTCAGGAGCGCTGCTTGTCCTGCTGTGTTCATCCAGCTTCACACTTGATTATCTTGGATTCTCCAGCATCTGCAGTTCCCATTACCTCCCTTGCTTTGTGGGATTGAAATCTGAGGCCACAATTGTTCTCTTGTTTCTTCTCTAGTCATGAGATTTGTGCAATTCTCCATTCGGTGAATGATTGATTGATTGTTTTTCAGTTCTTTTTTTCACTGGGTGCTTCTTTTGAGAGTTGATAAAGTACAGAGAGAGAAAGAGAGAGAGAGTTCCAACTTTTGCTTACAAATCCATCATGCCAAGCGAGCCTCTGAAACGTAGTTCATATGTATATTCGTGAGTCTACCTCTCCTGTCTTTCCAAACTGAACTCTCCTTAGGCAACCTTTTAACTTCCAATACCCAAACTTATTGTACAAGTCTAAATGAACCAAGATGTGAATTTCCTGATACCGATTTAGTTGTCTGGCTGTGCAGTATTTGAAGGAAATGATAATTTCAGTGTAGGCAGGTTTTGTATATAGCTCTGTCTAGTTTCCCAAAGGTTGACTCAGTCTGTGGCCAGGTGATCATGCAGCCATTTTATGTCTGGAAAAAGTTCTTTATGAAAAAGTCCATAAAGGTGTTAGTTATTAAAAATTGAAGTAAAATGTGATTGAAGTAGAATATCAATAGTCATGACATTATAATAACACAATTAGAGAAAGATTTATTCTGTATCTACCCCCGTGCTGTATCTGTCCTGGGAGTGTTTGATAGTAACCATGTAGAGAGAGCTTCACTAAAACTACAACAACGTGTGTGTAGAGTCTGCCCCTGATCTGTGCTAAGGTTCTAGTTGAGCCAGAAAGGAAGCAGTCGATGATTGCTTCCAGAGAGAACATTCCAATCCGCTGTGCATTGCTCTCTAACATCAAGCTCAAAGCTTTAGAGCACAGGAAGAATGTGCTGGAACTGATTAAGTCTGTGCTCTGTGGGCTTAGCTATTTCCCCCAGTGCCTGCAGGAAAGCTGGGCGTTAGTCAGTGTTTTTCAACACGATTACAAAGCTGCATCCAGTTCATTATTCTAACCTGAACATTCTGTTCTATCCTGATAATTTAGTATGGAGCTCTGATGGCCATATTTTCTTTCTGCTGTGCTTGTAGCTTGTTTGTTTGTCTGAGTAATGATTATTATGTGTTTTTAGGAAGGGGTAAGAGTCGGGGGAAAGTGTACATAAACTGGGGATGAGATGGCAGTGACCTATGCACTGTTTTCTGCTAACAGGGGTCTCATTAGATGACCAGGTCATATTTTCTTTGAGCAGAGGAATTGCATTAAAGATGATTTTGATTATAATTTTGAAACTGCATGTTTCACTTTGAGTGAAACCATTTTGGGGATTCCAATTCCAAGTTTCATTTTAAATTGCTGACTCATTAACGAGCCTTTTTTTTTCTAGACTCCCTTTTGTTCTGTGATTTGAAAAGGTAAATATTCAGCTATTATAAATCAGTTATGAACTGTTTTGCATGAGTCTGTCAATAGTTTGACCTTTTATCTATTGTGTCAACACTTAATTATTTTTATTATCTTAATTATCTTTTTCTCTCTTTTGAATATTTTATCTTTAGCTTTTGCTTTTATCTTAAATCTCTTTTAAAATGAACTTTATTTTATTTAATTGAGAAACTGAGATTGGGTGCCAAGGAATGTGAGTTGGGGAAAGTTAAAGAGATTCAACTATGGAATGAGAGATAATGGGAACTGCAGATGCTGGAGAATTCGAGACAACAAAGTGTGGAGCTGGATGAACACAGCAGGCCAAGCAGCATCTTAGGAGCACAAAAGCTGATGTTTCGGGCCTAGAACATTTTCTGATGAACGTCAGCTTTTGTGCTCCTGAGATGCTGCTTGGCCTGCTGTGTTCATCCAGCCTCACACTTTGTTATCTCAGCTATGGAATGCCCAGCCTGAAGGGCCATCGGAAGCACATTCAATAATAACATTCAAAACAGAAATGGATAAGTATTGAAAAGAGGAAATTTATAGGATCATGCGAAAACAGGAGAGAGTGTTGATCTAATTAGATAACTCAGAGATTCAGCACAGACATGATAGGCTGAATGGTTGTACTATTGTGTGATTCTCAGGTGATTAGCTGTGGTCATAACTGGAAAAATTACTGTTGTTCACATCCCTAGCTGTGGATGAAGATGCATAGCTTGTTCCCAGGTTTTAACTAAAACTAGGTGTGTACAATGTACCTACAGGATAACCAGGAATGCCCTACCTCTGACAATATCTACTAAATGATAGTAGAAGATCTTAACACAAGTGTCCGAAGGCTTGGTCAAAGAGACGGGTAGAAGTAGCATCAAAGAGGAGATGGGGAGAGAATTGTAGAGTTTTGGCTAAAGGGACAGCTGTAACTGATGCATCAAGGAAGTGGAGATGTCTTTTTGTAATGAGAGTTTACAATATGATATTGAGCAGCTAGGGTTCCAAAGTAGAAGTAAATAGGGTGTTTCATTTTTCATTCTGTGAAGGTAACTTGCTTTTTGAAGGATCAGAAAATACATTTTTCTTACCAGTGGGTCAAAACAGCATTTCCAAAAATCATGTCACTTATGCTAAATGACTAGACAAGCTACCTGGTCAGATAATTTCCAAAGCAATTACTAAGTTGAGCTTTTACATCCTATAGAGAGCATTTTCAGTTCAGAAAAGTAAAAGGTCCATACCAACAGAAGAACAGTTTAGTTTTGGCAGTCTCTAGACCATCAGAGCTAGAAAGAAGTCCTCTAATATTCTTGTAGTTAAAGTGGACAGGTCTAAAAAGATCTCCAAGCTTTTCCTAGAGTTCTGTGAAGAAATGTCAGTCAGTTAACCAATGTCTTCCAGTGACATCGTAAAACAGAGGACAAGTATCTGGTGAACATATAGAAATTTGCCAAAGCATACACATGAGACCTCGTCAGTTGAGTAAGAAATTTTGAAGTGAAGTTTGGAAATAATACTTCACTGGAGTTGAACGTCTGTAAAGGATATTGCTGGGAACATGGTTAAATCTATATTAATGGTAAATTTATGGTATTTTTGGTATTTATGGTAAATTATGGTAAAATCCTTCCAGCATTTATTTCCATTTATTATAATAAACTTGTGTTTTTTTGTTAAAATAGGTTGCCGGCTTTTTTGAATGTGTTCAGTGATTGTATGTGGCAGTAACCGTATTATAAAAACAAAACTTCCGAATTAATGAGATAATGGGAACTGCAGATGCTGGAGAATTCCAAGATAATAAAATGTGAGGCTGGATGAACACAGCAGGCCAAGCAGCATCTCAGGAGCACTCTGATGAAGGGTCTAGGCCCGAAACGTCAGCTTTTGTGCTCCTGAGATGCTGCTTGGCCTGCTGTGTTCATCCAGCCTCACATTTTATTATTTCCGAATTAATGAGTCAGGTTTCACTATGGTATCTGACTTGTCCAATATTATCATCAGCTGGGATCATAACATCTGTCTATTGTATAAATAAGGGTTATAGTCTGTGCACTTGAATGGAAAATCTAACAAGGCATCTTTTTCTGCATTTATTGTATTTTATATAATGGCAGCAATCCTGAATATACAGTTGAATTTATGCATTAGGACGCATTGAAAGAGTGAGAGTTAATCTCAAGAGCATCTTCAATCTAAAGCAAAAACTTTGTGGAATCCCAACTCATAATGATACTGAAAGTGTCCAATTTATATTGGCTTGTCCCATTAATCATAATTACTGTGTAATTTGGGGTGAAAAACAGTCTTAAAATATTAACTGAAGAGAAATTAGAGTTTTTGTTGAGTTTTATGGCTTGATGGAGTTCCTGTTAACAGAACTCTTGGAAATTGTGATCTCTTTTTTAAAATCTGTACTCTGGCTGTGAGGATTAACAATAATGCAGCCGCAAGCCATCTCATTCATTGGAATTAACACCATCACCACCTCAATAAAACATGGAACAGATTATTCACAGTGAAATATTTCTGCTTCATACCTCAATTTTGAAAAACAGACATCAGGCAAAATGTTTGTTTGTATGGATGAAGTGCCATTCAGAAGATTATATTTACATTTAAAAATATCTGATTCTTGTTCAGAGAAAAGTAGGATCTGAATGACACATCGTCTCCTTCACTGACCTGCTACTCGCACCCTACCTTTTCTTGAGCAAGTATTTTGTATCTGTAAGATAAAGAGTATCTCAAAAATAGCAGACAATCATGTGGCAAAAGGGAAGGAGGAAGTTAAAACAATTGCAGTCACTGGAGAAAATGCATTTGGAAAACTAAAGGCCACCAAGTCCATTAGATCAGCTGATCTGCATCTTCCAGTTTTAAAAGAAAGGGCCTCAAAGACAGTGAACGTATTAGTTATAATCCTCCAACATTTCACAGACTCTCAAGAAGTTTTAGCAAATCGGAAAATCTGCCTCCTTCAGAAGGAGCCAGTAACAAAGAAGGAAATGATATGCCATTTACCTAACACCCACCATTGGGGAAAGTGCTGAAATCTATTTTTAAGGAGATTGTAGGCAGAACATTTATACAATCCTAATACAATCAGAGAAACTATGTTTGACAAATGCATTAAGGGTTTTTAACAAGCGGTTATGATTTGAGGGGAACCAATATATGGACTGTATTTGGACTTCTGAAAGGTATCTAATAAGATAGTTTGACATCTACCAGCCCCAAACCATCAGCCTTCAACTCACTCATCCTTTACTTTTCTTCTCAAGACTTGGTTGTTCTGCCTTTATAATGAAACACAAAGTTAGTATGTAGATATTGTAAATAATTAGGAATCTTAGTCTTTCCTGCAAATGGGGAATAGTGTATAAAAGAAAGTAAATCCAGCTACCCTTCAAGAGGGCATTGATGAGTCTGCATTTTGGGCCAAAAGTATCATTTTCGTCTCCTTATTTTATATTTCCATTGAAGACACTTCAGAGTGTGTTCACTTGGCTAATTCTGGGAAAGAATGGGGCTGCCTTATGGGGAAAGGCTGAGAAAACATACACACTTTCTGTCTCTTGTTTTCTTCAAAAGCTGTTACATTTCTGGAGTTTGACGGGGCTTGTCAACAGTTCTCCAGCGGATCCCTCTTTTGATGGCAGAGGTTAGGACTAGGAGATAACTTTCAAAATGAGGAGTCTCCCGCATAAGGTAAAGATGGACAGAAACTTTTTTTTTCTCTCTGGGTCTAAATGTTTGTGTCTCATTATCTCAGCAAGCAGTGGAGGCTGAGTTTGATTTTGGATTCACAACTGAGTCAATTTTTTTTCAGAGGGCCAGGCAGGAAAGTGGAGTTAAGTCCATAACCAAATCCATTTCCTACCCCCTCCCACTTTGATCAATCCTTACCTGCCCCTTCACCCTCCTGCGCCCCCTTCCCCTGTCCTCAATCCCCCCTCCACCTTCCTTCCAACCCCGCCTCCACCTTCCAGCCCCCTTGACCTTCAACCATCCCCTCCCCCTGACAATCTACTCACGCCCCTTCCACCATCCTTCCCTCCACAGTGACCCCCTTCACCTTCCCCCCGCCAACCTCTCACCCCACTTCCACACCCACACCCCCAACTCCCTGTCTTCCCCCCACCTTAGTTTTTTGTCCTTTTTTTCTATAAGGTCCCCCATCTTCTTGCCTTCACTTTGTGGATACTGTGTTAATGGTGCTATATAAACGCATGCTGTTGTTGTATCAAACTTGGCTTTCACAGTTTGTTGAATTGTACAGGAAGAGTTGATGAAACAGGCCATTGATTAGGCCATGTGCTGAGAGTGCTGTTATTGAAGGCGATGGTTTAGAGAGGGGCTCATGTGAGGCAGATTTTCAGTGGCTGTATTTGCAGGGAGGATGGGGCTGGTCCCTGTAGAATCCGTGCTTTCTTTTAAACAACTTTTTCTGAAGTCTCGAACTGATAATTGCGTACAGCCGTCTTTGTGACTGTTCAACTCTTCCTTATATGGACTCCCTGTCCTGCTGGCTGTGCTGTGTGTGCGAGAGGGAAAAAGTCCACTCCTGTGGAACGAGGTGAAGGGAGGGGGATGGGGCGGATAAATTGCATTTACACTGTGCTAACTTCAGCTGAGTAAAGTATTAAAATATTATATTCTGTTAATAGCTGCAATTGCTGCACCTTTCCTCGAACCAACTCCAAGTATTAAAATGTTTCTTTAGGTTGCATGGAGAGAATTTCACAAATGTTCCCATAAAAGGAAAATTTTTTCTACTTGAGTTGCTGTCCTGACTTTTTGTTTATAGTAACATGTCCACGACTCTGAGAAGGAGCTGCCGGAGGCTGTTAGCCTGAGGCCTGAAGTCTGTGGGTTCAGTTTTGAAATCTGGCCAAAGGGTGTGGCAATGGATCCTCACTCTAATCTCAGAGAATGAGGGAAAATCACAGTCAAAATTGTTAGCCAATGGGGCTGATGGTCACAGCCTGGACCAAGAGTACGGGAAAGGTGGCTTCAGCTGTGAACCACTCCACAGTGGAATAGCCTGGTGATGCTTTCAACTTGTGTTGCCGGTTTGATAAGATCCTGGAGACCAGTGACATGAACAAGACAGAGGAGGGGCAAGGCATAGTGAGATTTGCAAGATATCGTGTCGGAAAGTGAAGTGTAATTCGTTCTGGTGAACTCTCGCCCACATTTCAGCTTTGACTGAAATACTATAGCCTGTGAGCTAGGAATTCGGTACAGTTCAGTTTAGCTCTTTGCAATGAGCAACATTGCGAGATCTTGTTTGTCTCAGAGCCTTCTTTCATATGTTGTGTTGTGTCTGGGGAAAACTGCCTGATGTTGTAAATGCAGAGATAGAATATTAAACCCCTGATCTTAGAGCAATCCAGACACATGTGTGTCTCCTGGTCAGTGGTGTGAGCAACCCAGGACGAATAGTCAGCGGGAAGTGTTTAAAATCCTGGCACCTCAGTCACTGATCTAGCTCCTGGTATCCCTGTCTTAATGGAGGTGACAGCAGAATCACTGCCAATAGCACACTCATCACCCAGCAACTAACCAGAATGCGTGCTGCTTGCTCCTATAGGAGGTGGCCAACTCTGCATGGACATACGCCTGGAATTTGTCAAGTGACCTCCAACTGCCCAGTTGCGATGGGCCTTCTTCTGTCTCTCTGACTGATAGCTGCTCCTATGCTCCCTCCACTGCTCAGTCAATGTGTCCATTCTTCCACAGCCCGTCTTCCAAGCAATGGGAAAGGCCAACAGCATCTCCCCTTCTCAACAGAACAATCCTTGATTGCCATCCAGAGAGGGAAAAGCAGGAATACTTGAAAATACTAGTCATACTGGAGCTCTGTTTTGAAGTATATGAGACCGATCAGACCAGTATGTGTCATTTGCCAATTTTTTCCCTTCTGGCTGTTGAACAACTGTTCCCCCATCTCCAATATTTTGAAAACTGTATAAATAAATAGAATCTCAGAGGAAATGATATTTTTAAATTAGATTTGTCTACTTAATGTTGCTCTCAACAGTTTGCTGGAGATTAATCTTCAATTTTTGGAGGGTGATGACTGTAATTTGTTGAGTAGTTGATTCGAAAGCACAAGAACCACAAGAAGTTTGCAATGAATTCCAGCAGTGCTCAGTTGAAATGCTATCCTGTGATGTAAGGAGAAAAGAACTTACATTTATATAGCACCATTCATCACCTCGGAATATCCAGAAGCATTTTCCAGTTATTGAAGTGATTTGAGGTGTGCTTGCAGTTATAATGTCAGAAGCACAGCAGTCAGTGTGTGCATATCAAGGTCTCAGACCAACAATGCAATAATAACAGGATAACCCATTATAGTGATGTCGATTGAGGGATCAATAACAGCCAGCATCGAGGAGAATGTGCCTATTCTTCAAACTGTCCATGGAATTTGTCGTTTTGGACGAGAACCATTCTCTGACAAGAAGACGTAGGAGCAACATTGGGCCACTCGGCCTATTGAGTCTGCTCCACCATTTGATGAAGCCATGGCTGATCTGATAATCCTCAACTCCACTTTCCTGCCTTATTTCCCTAACCCATGATTCTCTTCCTAATTAAAATCGTCTATTTCCCTGTTGAATATATCAGGTATTTCTGAAATCTCAAATAAGATCTGATTTTAAAATTCACCTTTGTTTAAACAATAGTTTGCGAGGAGCTTCACCGCCCTGACGTGTTGAGTTGAGAGTCCGCTGTGGCTCAGTGAGCAGCATTCTCTTGTTCCTGCTCATTACTGCTCTGATTGATTGCCCTGCCCTAACATCTGTTTGTTCATCCAGACCTACATTTTCACTTCTGTCATTTGGGACCATCAATCCTCATGAATGTCACACTGCTTTCCCACATCTACATGAAGGATTCTGGTGGTTTATATGAATCTCTAATCTCTCAGGCACCGAGTTATATCACACCCTGCGTGTGGAATGACTCCTATAGAGAACATCATTTAATTGACCCAAGATGACTGGCTGACATTGATTTTGGTTTCTCAGTTTGAGATATTCTTAGGCCTCTGTGTGGATCTGAAACATAGCTTTCCCCACCCAGGTTTGGGTTATTAGCCAGCCTGCTGCTGCTCCTTGTATCTGAAAGATTTTGTGCCATGGGATATGTTAAAAGTCGCTGTTTGAAGCTGCACAGTCCAGGAGTTTCAGATTGGTGTTTGGACTCGCAGAGTAATACAGTACAGAAACAGGCCCTTTGGCCCAACGTGTCCACGCCAACCAGGTTTCATAAACAGAACTGGTCCCATTTACCCGTATCCCTCTAAACCTTTCCCAGCCATGACCTGTCCAAATGACTTTTAAATGTTGGAATTGTACCTGCCTCTGGCTCGTTCTATACACGTGCCACCCTCTGTATGAAAAAGTTGCCCCATGGCTCCCTTTTAAACATTTCCTCTCTCATCTTAAACCTATGCCATCTACTTTTGGACTCCCCTACTGTGGGGAGAAAGATCATTCGTTAGTCTCCAGGGGAAAAAGTCCCAGTCTATCCAGCCTCTTCTTATAACTCTCATTCTCCAGTCTCAGTAACATCCTTGTAATCTTTTCTGAACGCTTTCCAGTTTAATAACATGCTTCCTACAGCAGGCCAACCAGAATGTATGAAGTACTCCAAATGGGTCCTTACCAATGTCTTGTACAGCTGTAACATGACTCCTGTATTCAACACTCTGTCTGATGAAAATATGCTTGCCAAATGCGGCCTTCACCGCTCTGTCTACCTATGACACCACTTTCAAGTAGAGAACTGTATTCCGTTCAGGCACCTCCAGCTTCTCACTGCCATGTCAGCTGAGACTTACCAGCCAAATGTCTTTCAGATGGGTAATGAAGTTGAGAGATCAAGCCCCACTCCAGAAACATGAACACATAATCCAGACTCAGCATACTGAGGGAGTTCTGCACTGCCTAAGGTAAAATAAACTCAGCAGGTCTGGCAGTATCTGTGCAGAGAAAAATCCAAAATGACTCTTCTTTGAAACTGCACAGCCTAAGGTTCTGTCTTTCAAATGTTAACCCAAGGTCTAGCATGGACATGATTGACTGGAAGTGGAGCCCAGTCACCTTTCTCAGTTTCACTCTCCTGTTGGCTGGATGGAAATTATCCCATGGCACCATCTACAAGGGAAGTAGGCAAATTCTCTTTTTTATCTCTGTGGGGAGTGTCCTGACCGGACGTTAGATGCCTTCAAGGCAGAAGTCAACAAATTCTTGATCTCACAAGGAATCAAGGGCTATGGGGAGAGTGCAGGGAAGTGGGGTTGAAATGCCCATCAGCCATGATTTAAATGGCGGAGTGGACTTGATGGGCTGAATGGCCTTACTTCCACTCCTATGTCTTATGGTCTCCAGTGTATATCCCTTGGTGGTGTTGCAGCATTATCACTGCACTCGTAATCCTGAAGCCCAGGCTAATGCTCTAGGTACATATGTTTGATGATGAAATTAAAGTCAATAAATACAATCTGTAAGTAAAATCTTGTCTAATGGTGACCCAATTGTCAGTCGTCATCTGATACTCATCTGGTTTACTCATGGCCAATAGGGAAGAAAATCTGCTCGTCTGGCCATGTGACTCCAGACCCACAGCAAAGTGGTCAACTGTAAATGGCCGAGCTGGCTACTCAACTCAAAGCAATAGAATTCCCAAACAATATTTTCCTGGCCAGCAACGTCCACATCTTATGAAAAGATAATGACAAATAAAATCAATATCCGTAAAAGAGATCATCTATTCATTATCTCATTGCTGTTTATGGCAATGTTATGTGCTCAAGTTCACTGTTGGATTTCCTGAATTACAGCAGTGGTTACACTTCAAAGAACTTTACCGATTGTAGAGTGCTTTGGGATGTCCTGAGGTTGTAAAAGGTGCTATAGAAATGCAAGTCACTGTTTCACAATACATTTAGTAGATGGGTTGATGTTAGAGCAACCCAGTTTATGCTGTTTGTCTCTAAATCTGTTCCTATTCACTGCTGGCTGAGAGATGGGTTATTGTTTTGTGTGCTGCAGCCATCACAAGACCGACTGACTGACTGCTTTATATTTATTGTGCTGGTGATTTGTTTGGGAATGGAAGACATCATTAGCATCGGGCATGAGAGAGCCATTGTCTGACAAACTATGGCCCAATCAGACTGGGCATTGAGGCCCATTGTCCACCAGCGTGAGCTCAGTGAGGCTGTGCATCAAGAGTTCTACACTCAGTGATAACTCAGCCTGATGTTCCTCATTACTTTTGGATTATATTAAACGTCACATGATCATTGATCGTTTTCACATCTACACTAAGAATGTTTGCGAAGGTATTTAAAACTTATAAACTATTTTCTTGGTTTAATGTCTGGGGGTTCACAGCATTTGTGAAATTGAAATGTTGGTTTCTTGACCGATCTCTTGCACTGTGACCTTGCAACCTCTCTGTGAATCTCAGCTCATCATGCCTTGCATCCAAGATCTGACAGTGATGTTAACCTGGGGTTGCTGATTTGTTTTAGCCTTGATTGACTCTGGGTGCAGATGTTTCTAACTGGACTTTCAGGGGCAGTCATGTAATTGCCTCCCTGGATGGACTGTTCAGATCCAGTACAGAACAAGCTTTAATTGTCATCACACATTCATGGACTGAACTAATTACCTGGGATGCGTTACCGACTTAACAGAAACTCTAAGACTACACAGTGCAGGAGGTGCTGGCCTCACAATTTTGTTGGGAAAGCCCATTGATTATAGACCGTGATGTGGAGGTCCCTGTGTAGCAATGGCATGGACAAGGTCAGAAATCACATGACACCAGATTATTGTCCAACAAGTTAATTTGAAAACACTAGCTTTCGAAGCATTGCTCATTCCTCAGGTGTAGTAAGAGAGGAGATACAAAGGCACAGAATTTATGAGTAAAAGATCAGAGGATCATACAACCGATGTGAACGTATTGAATAAACCAAAAATGGCTGGCTGACTCCCACCTGTGAAATCTTTAATCAGTTAGAAAGGAAATGCAAGTTTCCATTGATTAAAATGCAAATCCCAGAATTTCTTTCCAGTCATTGCCCTCAGATAACTGAAGGTTTTGTCAGTGTATACAAGTAGTGACATCTCAGGTCAGACAATGCATGTTAGATGTGAGGCCTTGTTTAGAACCTGTCTGTGTTTTAACCTGGAGTCAGACTGGTTTTATTTCCAAAGCCGGAATTTATAAATTGTTCTACTGACTGACTCTACAAATTGTGTGCTTTTTGAACAAAATAGAGTGTATCTGTAAACACAAATTAACTCCATAGATCACTATGAATATGTCTGTATATGTGTGCGTGCAAGTGGAAGGAGTATGTGTGAATGTGTATGTGCATGTGTGTGGGTGTGTGAGAGAGAATGTGTGTGAGTGCATGCACCTGTGTTTGCATGCGTGTGTGTATGTGTGTGTACACGCCCACATGCATGCATGTGTGTGTTTCATGAATGTGTGAGAGAGTGTATAGTGTCATCTTGTGGTCATCCTCTTGGGTAATGAACTTGGCAAATTGTGCCTCTCTTCAGTAACTCTGCGTTGTTGTGTATCCCAAAGGCTGCCTTGGAGAACATTTACTTGAAGATCCAAGGCTGAATGTCCTTGATGCTGAAGTGTTCCCCCATTGAGAGGGAATACCTCTGTCTGGTGATTGATGTGCTGTGTCCAGTCATCCGTTATAGATCACAGTGAAGTACTGAGGGAGCACAGCACTGTCAAAGTATCAGTGCTGAGGGAGCTCTGCACTGTCAAAGTATCAGTGCTGAGGGAGCACAGCACTGTCAAAGTATTAGTGCTGAGGGAGCACAGCACTGTCAAAGTATTAGTGCTGAGGGAGCACAGCACTGTCAAAGTATTAGTGCTGAGGGAGCACAGCACTGTCAAAGTATTAGTGCTGAGGGAGCACAGCACTGTCAAAGTATTAGTGCTGAGGGAGCTCTGCACTGTCAAAGTATTAGTGCTGAGGGAGCACAGCACTGTCAAAGTATTAGTGCTGAGGGAGCACAGCACTGTCAAAGTATTAGTGCTGAGGGAGCTCTGCACTGTCAAAGTATTAGTGCTGAGGGAGCTCTGCACTGTCAAAGTATTAGTGCTGAGGGAGCTCTGCACTGTCAAAGTATTAGTGCTGAGGGAGCTCTGCACTGTCAAAGTATTAGTGCTGAGGGAGCTCTGCACTGTCAAAGTATTAGTGCTGAGGGAGCTCTGCACTGTCAAAGTATTAGTACTGAGGGAGCTCTGCACTGTCAAAGTATTAGTGCTGAGGGAGCACAGCACTGTCAAAGTATTAGTGCTGAGGGAGCACAGCACTGTTGGCAGGTCAGTGCCAAGGGAATGTGGCACTGTCAGAAATGCTATTGTTTCAATGAGATTTTAAATCAATGTCCAATCTATCTTTAAGTGGATGTAACAGAATCTTTTTTTGAAAAAGAAGAACAGGTTGCTGAACAGCACAGACTCGACTGGCCAAAGGGTCTTTTTCTGTTCTGTAGACTCCTATGATTTAATTTGGAACATCTTCTGGTTGTGAAGTTTGTAATGGAAATGCAAGCTGTTTCTTCACACGGGATGCTGACAGGCAGGAGTCTGTGTGGTATGTCTATCTTCTGAGGTGTGCAGGGGGTGTGTTTGGAGACACCTGGATCCTCTTGTCTGGGCTCCATAATGACTATCTGACCTTTCCTGATGGCCGAGGTCTGCGTGCTGGGAATGAATGCATCGAATTGAAGAATCTGGCTCCCATCAACCAACTTACTTTTGCATCACTTGAATCGTCTCTGATAATTAATTTATTTACACACAAACACTGACTGCATTATAAAATAATTAGTTGATGTGATTCCCTTTGGGGGTATCGAAGATGTGATTAAATGCTTTATAAATACAATTCTGTTTGATTTAGTAAATCCACAGCAGATGGTCCCATTGCTTTTCTTTGGAATAGAATTATTTTACATTGTGTAGTGTTAGGAATCACAATACATTGATTTGTTCAATGATTAATTTAGCTTGGCTGCTTCCTGCTGTAGTGTTAATATTTAAAATATAAATAATGGCTTATATTTATTGGTCCCAGGTTGTCCCCTGCGCATTATTAAGTGCAAAGTATTTCTAAAGTTGTGTGACGAGCAGGCAGACTGCAGCACACAGATGTGCAATGATAAGCTGGCTGCAGCATACAGGTGGCAATGGTGGGCAGACTGCACATTGAGATGGGCAATGGTGGGTACGCTTCGGCACACAGATATGCAGCAGTAGGTGGACTGCAGCACAGTATGTAATTTCCATAGTTGGGGAGGTGGTAGCGCAGTGTTAATGTTACTGGATTAATAATCAAGGAGCACAGATCTAGGGACATGGGTTGAAATCTCACAATGCCAGAAAATGAAATTTGATTTATATTTTTAAAACATATGGTTTAAAAACTAGTCTAATGGCAACCACATCACCACTGTCAATTGTTGTTTTAAAAACAATTTGTTTTACTAAGCTGTTTTAGAGAAAGGAAATCTGCCGTCCTTCCCTGGTCTGGCCTACATGTACACTAGACTCTCAGCAATATGGTTGTCTATTAGGGATGGTCAATAATATTGGCCTAGTCAGTGATATCCACATCCTGTGAAGCAATAACAAAGACAAGTCTCTAGTGGTCAGGCTACAGCATACTAAAGTGTAAGTGGAAAGAGGCAGAAAAGGATTTGCAGGAAACCTAGGACCTACAGTTTCAGAGAGCCGTGTATCAGGCAAATTGGCAGTGCCTGGCTCCAAACATTATACTTCATTATTTTATTTTTAAACATTGTATTCCTAATCTGGCAGACATCAGTTGGAACATTCTTTCCATTTTATGTTCAAAACAACTTCTCACAACACACTCCAAGTAGTATAGTTACATTATCGCTGCTGCACAGTTGGTGACATATCTTGTGGATGAGATGTCAAATCAAAATACAGTTTGCCCTCTCAGGTGTCCATGAAAGATCCTGGGATACTGTGGGATACTATTGGAAGAGCAGTGCAGGAACTTGCGCCAGTCTAATGTTCATTCCTCAACAAAATCAGTAAAACAGACAATCAGTCATGACCAGGTTGCTGTTATTGGGAGTTTACGGTGCAAAAATTGATAGTAGTCACAATGAAAAAATACTTCACATCCAACAAAATATATTTTGAATGTGGTAACATCATGAAAGGCACAACAGAAATGCAAATGCTTTCCCTTAGCACACAGCCCCTCTGCTGTCCTGTCCAGTCAGGGTAACCTGGGTGGGTCATTGATCCAGATGTGGGGCTATTTCTAGCCTCCTGATTATGAGCATGGCCCCTGGTCACTGTGAGAAAGTGAGTCACTTCAAGCAGCTGATGGAAAAAGCAGATAGGACACATTCCATGGCTGTGAGGCTTGGATTTGGAGCAGATCCCAGCTGCACTCCTTCATGTGAGCTGTACCAGAAAGTTCAGGACTTGATCTCAAATCCTTGCCCCACTGAAACACTGAATATTTGGCTTAATCGGATTTATTTTTCTGTTTCATCCTGTTGCAAACAAAACACATATTTTGAGACACAGTCAGCCAGTTTAACACCTCATTATTGTTGGTGTTAATCTGCCCCCCTTGACTTGCTGCAGTCTGTATGGGGTAGGCACATCGACAGAGTACTTACATTCTAGAGACCACAGGTAAGCAGCTGATAGGGAGGAGGCCCAGGATTTTAACCCAGTGGCAATGATGGAATGGCAATATGTTTCCAAGTCAGGATGATGACTGGCTTGGAGGAGAACTTGTAGGTGGTGTTTCCACGCATCTTCTAGGTAGTGGCAATGTGGTGGACAGTTAAGCAACCCTCCTGTATGGCTCTGAGACATGGACTGTCTAAAGCAGAAACCTCAAGGTGCTGGAGCAATATCACCAATGCTGCAAGATCCTGCAAATCCACTGGGGAAAATAGATGCACCGACACCAGGGACCTCGACCAGGCCAGCGACCACAGCATTGAGGCAGTGACCATCCTTGATCACCTAAAGTTGCCTGGGCACGTCGTCCACATGACCGACATGAGACATCCCATGCAATTGCTCTATTCCTAGCTCTGAAACAACAGGCAAACCCCAGGTGGACAGAGGAGGTGCTTCAGTAAGTCCTCACTTGTGAAGTGCAGCATTCCCACAGACACCTGGGAATCACTGTGTAAGACTGTCCAACGTGGAGGAGGAACATCTGGGAAGGCATTGAGCCTCTCGAGACTTGCCATCGGGAAAAATTGGAAGCCAGGCAAAAAAGCGAAAGGAGCGTGCTGCCTCATCAATGCCCGACCCACCCCTTCCCAAGGCCACCACCTGCCCCCAGTGTAACAGCCCGCAGAAACCACGTCGGTCTGTACAGCAACATATGGACTCATACTGAGCGTGGAAGAGAGTCGTCATCATCCACAAGGAACCGCCAATGATGATGGGCAGTTAAACAACTCATTGAACTAGGACCCTCTACAAATACCCTATTCTTAATGATGGAAGACCCCAGCACATGAGTGCAAAAGCTGAAAAATTTGCAGCAATCTTCATCCAGTGGTGCCAAACATTACAGATACCAGGCTTCAACCAATTTAACTCACTCCATGTGATATGAAGAAACGATTGGAGATGTTGGATGATGCAAAGGCTATGGGCCCTGACAAAATTCCAGCAATAGTACTGAAGACTTAAGCTCCAGAACTAACCACTCCCCTAGCCAAGCCGATCTAGTACAGTTACAACACTGGTATCTACCTGACAATGTGGAAAACTGCTCAGGTATATTCCTATACACAAAAACCAGGACAAATCCAAGATAACAAAGTGTGGAGCTGGATGCCCACAGCAGGCCAAGCAGCATCTCAGGAGCACAAAAGCTGATGTTTCGGGCCTAGACACTTCATTAGAAAAGGGGGAGGTGGAGACAGTTCTGAAATAAATTGGGAGAGAGGGGGAAGGGGATCGAAGATGGATAGAGGAGAAAATAGGTGGAGAGGAGACAGACAATTTAAAGGGGGGGGCGATGGAGCCAGGAGAGGTGAGTGTAGTTGGGGAGGTAGGGAGGCGATAGGTGAGTCCAGGGAGGATGGACAGTTCAAGGGGGCGGAATGAGGTCAGTAGGTAGGAAATGGAGTTGCAGCTTGAGGTGGGAGGAAGGGATAGGTGAGGAAGAACAGGTTAGGGAGGCGGGTACGAGCCTGGCTGGTTTTGGGATGCAGTAGGGGGAGGGGAGATTTTGAAGCTTGTGAAATCCACATTGATACCATTGGGCTGCAGGGTTCCCAAGTGGAATATGAGTTGCTGTTCCTGCAACCTTCAGGTGGCATCGTTGTGGCACCGCAGGAGGCCCATGATGGACATGTCGTCTAAGGAATGGGAGGGGGAGTTGAAATGATTCGCAACTAGGAGGTGTAGTTGTTTATTGCGAACCGAGCTGAGGTATTCTGCAAAGCAGTTTCCCCAATGTAGAGGAGGCCACACTGGGTACAGCGGATGCAATATACCACATTGGCAGATGTGCAGGTGAACATCTGCTTGATGTGGAAAGTTTTCTTGGGGCCTGGGATGTTGGTGAGGGAGGAGGTGTGGGGGAAAGTGTAGCACTTCCTGCGGTTGCAGGGGAAAGTGCCGGGTGTGGTAGGGTTGGAGGGGAGTGTGGTGCGGACAGGGGAGTCCCTGAGAGAGTGGTCTTTTTGGAAGGCAGACAATGGTGGGGACGGAAAAATGTCTTTGGTGATGGGGTCGGATTGTAGATGGCGGAAGTGTCGGAGGATGATGCGTTGGATTCGGAGGTTGGTGGGGTGGTACATGAGGACAAGGGGGCTTCTCTTTTGGTGGTTATTGCAGGGGCGGGGTGTGAGGCCTGAGTTGAGGGAAATGTGGGAGACATGGTCGAGGGCGTTCTCAACCATTGCAGGGTGACGTTGTGGTCCTTGAAAAACAAGGACATCTGAGATGTACGGGAGTGGAATGCCGCATCCTGGGAGCAGTTGTGGCGGAGTCAAAGGAATTGGGAATAGGGGATGGAATTTTTGCAGGAAGGTGGGTGGGAGGAGGTGTATTCTAGATAACTGGGAGTCTGTGGGCTTGAAATGGATGTCGGTTTCTAGATGGTTGCCTGAGATGGAGACAGAGAGGTCCAGGAAGGTGAGGCATGTGTTGGTGATAGTCCGGGTGAACTTGAGGTTGGGGTGGAAGGTGTTGGTGAAATGGATGAACTGTTCGAGCTCCTCACGGGAGCATGAGGCGGCGCCGATACAGTCATCAATATAGCGGAGGAAGAGGTGGGGTTTAGGGCCAGTGTAGGTACAGAAGAGGGATTGTTCCATGTAACCTACAAAGAGGCAGGCATAGCTTGGGCCCATGCGGGTGCCCATGGCCACCCCCTTTGTCTGTAAGAAGTGGGAGGAATCCAAAGAGAAGTTGCTGAGGGTGAGGATGAGCTCGGCTGGCTGGATGACGGTATCGGTGAAGGGGGACTGGTCAGGCCTGCGGGACAGGAAGAAGCAGAGGGCCTTTAGGCCACCTGCATGGGGAATGCAGGTGAATAGGGACTGGATGTCCATGGTGAAAATGAAGTGTTGGTGACCAGGGAATTGGAAGTTCTGGAGGAGGTGGAGGGCGTGGGTGCTGTCACGGATGTAGGTACGGAGTTCCTGGACCAAGGGGGAGAACATGGAGTCCAGATAGGTGGAGATGTGTTCGGTGGGGCAGGAGCAGGCAGAGACAATGGGTCGACCAGGGCAGGTGGGTTTGTGGATTTTTGGGGTGGGGAGGGTGCGGGGTTGGGGAACAATGAGGTTGGAGGCTGTGGGTGGGAGGCCACCTGAGGTGATGAGGTTGTGGATAGTTTGGGAGATGATGGTTTGTTGTTGGGGGTGGGGTCATGATCCAGGGAGCTGTAGGAGGTGGTGTCTGAGAGTTGGCGACTGACCTCAGCGATGTAGAGGTCAGTGCGCCATACTACAAACACCTCACAAATCCAACCCAGCCAATTCCCGCCCCATTGGTCTCCTCTCGATCATCAGTAAAGCGATGGAGGGTGTCAGTAACAGTGTTATCAAGCAGCACCTGCTCAGCAATAACCTGCTCAGTGACGCCCAGTTTGGGTTCCGCCAGGGCCACTCAGCTTCTGACCTAATTACAGCCTTGGTTCAAACATGGACAAAAGAGCTGAGTTCTAGAGGTGAGAGGAGAGTGACAGTCTTTGATATCACCGATGATTTCACAATATTCAGCACTATTCATTACTCCACAGATACTGAAGCAGTCCATGTCCAAGCGCAACAAGGTCTGGACAGTATCCAGACTTGTGCTGGCAAGTGTCGGGGAGGCAATGGCCTGGTGGTATTATCACTGGATTGTTAATCCAGAGACCAAAAGAATGCTCTTGGTTTGAATCCCACTACGGCAGATGGTGGGAATTTGAACCCAACAAAAATATCTAGAATTAAGAATTTAATAATAAATATGAATGCATTGCTGATTGTCGGGTAAAACCTATCTGGTTCACTAATATCCTTTTAGAGAAGGAAACTGCCTTCCTTACCTGCTCTGGCCTACATGTGACTCCAGTCCCACAGCAACGTGGCTGACTCCCAACTGTCCTCTGGGCAATTAGGGATGGGCAATAAATGCTGCCGTAGCCAATGATGCCCTCATCCTGTGGATGAATAAAAAAGGAATTGCAGCACATAAATGCCAGGCTATGAACATCTGCAATAAGACACAATCTAATTACCCTTCACTTTCAATGGCATAATGATCATTGAATCCCCCACTATCAACATCCTTGGGGTTACCATTGACCAGAAATTCAACTGGAATTGCCATATAAACACAATGGCTGTGAGAGCAAGTCAAAAGTAAGGGATACTGTGCTGAGTAATGCCGCTCCTGACTCCCCAAAGCCTGTCCATCGTGTAGAAGGCACAAGTCAGGAGTGTGATAGAATAGTCCTGATTTGCCTGGATGGGTGCAGCTCCAACACCATCCAGGACGAAGCAAACCCACTTGACTGGCACTATATCCACTCCCTCCACCACCGATGCTCAGTAGCAGTGGTGTGTGCTATCTACAAGACGCACTGCAGAAATTCACCACCTTCCAAACCCACAACTGCTTTCATCCAGAAGAACAAGGGCAGCAGATACATGGGAACACCACCCCCTGCAAGCCATTCACCATCCTGACTCGGACATATATCGCCATTCCTTCAGTGTCACTGGGTAAAAATACTGGAATTCCCTACCGAATGTCATTATAGGTCAACCCACAGCAGGTGGACTGCAGCGGTTCAAAAAGACAGCTCACCACCACCTCTATCATGGGCACCTAGGGATGGGCAATAAATGTGGCCAGCCAGTGCCACACACAATTCATGGGTGAGTAAGGTCATGTAGTTGAGGTCACAAATTTTGATTCATTATTTGAAGGTACTAACGAGGGCCCATACTGTTTTCTGATGGTTCAGCAAAGTGTAGTTTTATTCATCATGAGTCCAAGAATGGAGCTAGCCATCTGAGGCAGCTTACTACTGAATACAGAGATCCTCTAGCCTGGCTGGCTGTTGGGTGACATTCACACCAATTCTGTGCAACATGATGACAGTCCCCAAAGAGAGAATTCCCAAAAATCTCCAACTAACCTTCAACAGCACCAAAACCCCAAGTACCCTACTAGCACTATTCAGGTTGGCCTGGAATTGCCTTAACATAGCAACATTGCTACATAGCAGGGTAAGGATCGGGTAATCTGCAACATCTGTTAACTTCACTGATTACAAGACTCAAATGAAATGTGACTGAATTCTGTCCACTCACCTGAATAATTACGCCCCTGCTACAGAGTTCGATATTCACTTCCCTCTGTCTTCTAACACAAGGATGTGGAGATGCTGCTGTTAGACTGGGGTGGACAAAGTCAAAAAATCACACACCAGGTTATAGTCCAACAGGTTTATTTGAAAACGCAAGCTTTTGTAGCACAGCTCTTCTGCAGGTGTAGTGTGAGACAGAGGGTATAAGACACAGAATTTATAAGCAGAAAGGTAACAACCCTAAAACTGGCTGCCTCTTGTTGTACACAGTATTGCAAATACTGTTCCTGCAGTGCCGTATAACTGAAATATAACCTCCCTACACTTGTATTCAAGTCCCCTCCCCAATAAATAATAACATTTCATTAGCTTTCCTAATTACTTGCTATACCTGCATGATTAATGTTTTTGTGATTCATGGTTGAGGATACTCAAATCCCTCTATTTCTCATGGCTCTGCAATTCTTCATCATTTAGATAAAATGCTTCTTTATTCATTGGATGCATTAGTGGTCATCTTCTAGGATTCAGTAGATTCTGAAACAGTTCCTGCAGATTGGAGGGTGGCTAATGTCACTCCACTATTCAAAAAGGGAGGTGGAGAGAAAACAGAGAATTATAGACGAGTAAGCCCAACATCGGTAGTGGAACAAATTCTCAAATCCATTATTAAGGAGTTTATAGTGGAGCATGTAGAAAGCAATGGGCAGGATCAGACAGCGTCAGCATGGATTTATGAAGGGGAAATCACACTTGACAAATCTGTTGGAATTCTACGAAGATGTAACCAGTAGAGTTGACAAGGGGGAGCCAGTCAATGTGGTGTATTTGGACTTGGGGGGAAGTGTTGACAAAGTCCCACGTAAGAGATTAATGTGCAAGATTAAAGTGCAAATGTATTGAGATGAATAGAAAACTTATTGGCAAAGAGGAAACAAACAGTAAGATTTAGTGGGTCTTTTTCCAAATGGCAGGCAGTAAGTAGTGGGTGCTTGGACCCCAGCTATTCACAATATATATTAATGATTTGGATGAGGGAACAAAATGTTACATCTGCAGATTTGGAGATGATACCAAGTTGGGTGGAAAGGCAAACAGTGACGAGGATGCAGACATCTGGACAGGTTGGGTGAGTGGGCAAATCAATGGCAGATGCAGTATAATTTGGATAAGTGTGAGGTTATTCACTTTGGAAGCAAAAACAAGGCGGCAGATGACGAGCTGAATGGCTGTAAACTAGTAGAGGGGAGTATGCAGTGTCCTTGGGCACCAGTCGCTGAAGGTAAGCCTGCAGGTGCAGCAGGCAGTAGAGAAGAAGACAGTATGTTGGCCTTCATTATGAGAGGTTTCGAGTACAGGAGCAGCGATGTGTTGTTGCAGTTATACAGGGCCTTGGTGAGACCACACCTGCAATATTGTGTCTCCTTTTCTGAGGAAGGATGCTCTTCCTCTTGAGGGAGTGCAGTGAAGGGTTACCAGGCTGGTTCCGGGAATGGCTGGTCTGGTGTATGAGGAGAGATTGACTAGGTTAGGATTGT